>NW_013773059.1:0-1492 GCF_000517525.1 Limulus polyphemus
CAATCTGTGCATACATCCAAGAATAGCTACTCTAAAAAGATTGTTCAATCTGTGCATACATCCAAGACAAAATCATACTAACAAAATTGTTTAATCTGTGCACACATTCAAGAATAGCTACTACTAACAAGATAGTTCAATCTGTTCATAAATCCAAGACAAGATAAAACAAACAAGATTGTTCAATCTGTGCACACATCCAAGAATAGCTACTACTAACAACATTGTTCAATCTGTGCATACATCCAAGACAAGATCATACTAACGAGTTTGTTCAATCTGTGCATACATCCAAGTCAAAATCATACTAACAAAATTGTTTAATCTGTGCACACATTCAAGAATAGCTACTACTAACAAGATAGTTCAATCTTTGCATAAATCCAAGACAAGATAAAACTTACAAGATTGTTCAATTTGTGCATACATCCAAGAATAGCTCCTACTAACAATATTGTTCAATCAGTGCATACATCCAAGACAAGATCATACTAACGATATTGTCCAATCAGTGCATACATCCAAGAATAGCTCCTACTAACAAGATTATTCAATCTGTGCATACATCCAAGACAAGATCATACTAACAAGATTGTTAAATCAGGGCATACATCCAAGAATAGCTCCTACTAACAAGATTGTTCAATCTGTGCATACATCCAAGAATAGCTACTACTAACAAGAGTGTTCAATTAGTGCATACATCCAAGACCATCTCATAGTAACAAGATTATTCAATCTGTACATACATCCAAGACAAGATCTTACTAACAAGATTGTTCAATCAGTGCATACATCCAAGACAACATAATAGTTACGAGATTGTTCAATCCGTGCATACATCCAAGAATAGCTGCTACTAACAAGAGTGTTCAATTAGTGCATACTATTCATGGATGTGTGCACAGATTGAACAATCTTGTTAGTAGTAACTATTCTTGGATGTGTGCACAGATTGAACAATCTTGTTAGTTTTATCTTGTCTTGGATTTATGCACAGACTGAACAATCTAGTTAATAGTAGATATTCTTGGATGTATGCACTGATTGAACAATCTCATTATTATGATTTGGTCTTGGATGTATGCACTGATTGAACAATCTCGTTACTATGATCTCGTCTTGGATGTATGCACTAATTGAACAATGTTGTTAGTAGGAGCTATTCTTGGATGTATGCACTGATTGAACAATCTCGTTATTATGATCTGGTCTTGGATGTATGAATTGATTGAACAATCTCGTTACTATGAGCTGGTCTTGGATACCTCCTACTAACAGGATTGTTCAATCAGTACATAAATCCAAGACAAGATAATACAAACAAGATTGTTCAATCTGTGCACACATCCAAGAATAGCTACTACTAACAACATTGTTCAATCTGTGCATACATCCAAGAATAGCTCCTACTATCAAGATTGTTCAATCTGTGCATACATCATAGACAAGATCATACTAACAAGATTGTTAAATCAGTGCATAAATTTAA
>NW_013773060.1:0-751 GCF_000517525.1 Limulus polyphemus
AGTTTCTTTTTCATTCTTTCCTCACTTATTATTGTAATATAAGTGCTACTTTAATTTTTCCTCCAGTTCTTATTGTAATAACAGTGCTATTGTCATTCTTTCCCCAATTCTTATTTTAATATCAGAGCCATTTTCGTTCTTTCCTCACTTATTATTGTAATATCAGTGCTATTGTCATTCTTTCCTCAGTTATTATTGGAATAGCAGTACTATTGTCATTCTTTCCTCTGCTCTTTTTGTAATATCAGTGATGTTTTCATTCTTTTCTCGGGTATTATTGTAATATCAGTGCTATAGTTATTCTTTAATCAGTTATTGATGTAATATTAGAGCTTTTGTCTTTCTTTCCTCCCTTATTATTGTAACATTAGTGCTATTGTCATTATTTCATCAGATATTATTATTAATATCATTGCTATTGTCATTTTTTCTTCAGTTTTTATTGTAATATCAGTGCCATTTTCATTCTTTCCTCAGTTATTATTGTAATATTAGTGCTATTGTCATTCTTTCCTACGGTATTATTGTAATGTCAATGATATTGCCATTCTTTCCTCAGTTTTTAATGTAATATCAGTGCCATTGTCGTTCTTTCCTCACTCATTATTGTAATATCAGTGCTATTGTGATTCTTTCCTCAATTATTATTGTAATGTCAGTGCCCATTTTCATTCTTTCCTCAGTTATTAATGTAATATCAGGGCTATTGTCATTCTTTTCTCACTTCTTCCGGTAATATCATTACCATTTT
>NW_013773061.1:0-754 GCF_000517525.1 Limulus polyphemus
AAATAAGTTTTAGAAGTTACTTGTAAGTAGTAATAATGTATATACATATATTATGTATAATAATTGAAATATTACAAAATAAATAGTCCACTGAAAAACAGCCAAGACAGGTCACTTTTTAAAGATTAAAGATCAGTTTTATATTATTGGATACGATAACAGTGCACGTGAGCCACATCATTGTAACTTCTGTATCGTTAGCCAGGCAGGGCTGAAAGGCCAATATAATTTATATAACAAATATATATATAAATGTATAATGTTATGAGATTTAAGATATTTAGTCTAAATATTTGTGTTTTCATGTTATAACTAGTAGTAATTCTAGAATGAAAAAGCATAATTTATATTTATTTCCATATTTTTTATGGTGGTTACGAGATCAGTCAAAATGACTGAACTCGTACGGAGATTCATTAGTGAAAAACTAACAGATAAAATATAAATTTTTTTCTTGGAATATGTTTGATAATTGTCTGGAGGTTATAAAGATTTTGCATGTGAAGTTTGAAAAATTTCTGATGCATAAAAGTATTTTAAATCTTAAAGTGAAAAATTACTTTGCATATTTGATAGGTAACATATGAAAAGAAAAATTGCATGAGAAAAACATTGCTTAACATACCTTAAGACTTAATATAAAAAAGTCTGATATTTTATGTATGAAAGTCTTGTAATGTTTACTGATAATCTGCCTAATTTCATGAACATAAGCTTACTAATTTAAAGACTATAGCATAATAACTATAATAAG
>NW_013773062.1:0-1173 GCF_000517525.1 Limulus polyphemus
AAAACATCTAGTCTCATCGAATAGCGAGATTTGACTACAAAACTCTTGTCTCATCGAATAGCGAGATCTGACCATAAAACTCTTGTCTCATCGAATAGCGAGATCTGACTACAAAACTCTTGTCTCATCGAATAGCGAGATTTGACTACAAAACTCTTGTCTCATTGAATAGCGAGATTTGACTACAAAACTCTTGTCTCATCGAATAGCGAGATTTGATCACAAAACTCTTGTCTCATCGAATAGCGAGATTTGATCACAAAACTCTTGTCTCATCGAATAGCGAGATTTGATCACAAAACTCTTGTCTCATCGAATAGCGAGATTTGACTACAAAACTCTTGTCTCATCGAATAGCGAGTTTTGATCACAAAACTCTTGTCTCATTGAAATACGGAGCACATTTTTGTAGTAACGGTTAACGAACCATGAATTCTCGAATTCACTGTCCGGTCACACACCAGGCTTGTTATAGGATGTTGAAACACTAACACTTGCCAAGATTTGAGGATTAACTTGAATCATGGTCATGTGTCTTGATTTTATATAGCCACTTTTTTGATTTTTTTTATCACCTATCACATAATTTTAAGTTTTATTAAAGCTAAATTCACAAATATTTATATAAATGTTTCAAGCAGATGTCGGACCAAACTTTCCTGCGTGGTGCATAAAAAAACCCAACTAAAAACGGGACTTATCAAAACGCATTACCAATTTTTTAAGCATTAACTCATCAAGGTTTTTAATTTTCATATTCTTAGCAAACAATTCTGTTCCATTTGTTTATTCTTATCGTAATTTTCTTTTTTTTTTGAAATCTTCCATTCCTGTATTATTTTTCGTTTGTTTGATGCATGCTGTAACATTTCTTTAATCTCAAGAAACGTGGTTTGTAATATGTGCACAAAATAACGCTATGCATAGGTATTGGAGTTATGATAATAAGGCATTAACAGAGTTTGCATGCTATTTGAATAGCAATTTTTCATGAAATTGAGAAAAAATATTAACTTGAATGTTTTAGATATATTGGTAAAAAGGAATGAACAAAGTAACTTAGAAATAATCTATTTATCGGGAAAACTTGTTCTTATCCCACCACACTTATGTTCACAGAATTTTGAAGTCATGTACAAATCAAAGGACTTCAAATGAGTTGTTACTAATGAA
>NW_013773063.1:0-754 GCF_000517525.1 Limulus polyphemus
TATCTGATTCAAGTCATTGTGGACTGTATCTGATTTCAAGTCATTGTGGACTGTATCTGATTCCAAGTCATTGTGGACTGTATCTGATCCCAAGTCATTGTGGACTGTATCTGATTCCAAGTCATTGTGGACTGTATCTGATCCCAAGTCATTGTGGACTGTATCCGATTCCAAGTCATTGTGGACTGTATCTGATTCCAAGAGATTGTGGACTGTATTTGATTCCAAGTGATTGTGGACTGCATCTGATTCCAAGTGATTGTGGACTGTATCTGATTCCAAGTGATTGTGGACTGCATCTGATTTCAAGTGATTGTGAACTGTATCTGATTCCAAGTGATTGTGGACTGTATCTGATTTCCAAGTCATTATGGACTGTATCTGATTTCCAAGTAATTATTCATACATCTCTTGCTCGCTCAGCAGTAATTTTCAAGACTCATAACGCTTTAAATCCGAAGTTTGGTCCATGTTTATTGTGCAGCTTTGCACTTAATAACAAACAAAACCATTGTTATTTTTTACGAAGTAATTCAAATAGCAGTCATGAAAATTATAGTTAAACGTTTGTTTAATTATATTCCACTGAGTTTTACCGAATACTCTGTAGAAAATCCTCCTCTTTTGTAAATGCTAATACTAAGAATCCGTGAGTCACCAACTGTGGTGTACAGGCATTCATTTCGTTTGATTGTTTTGTTTTTAAATCCGTGAGTCACCAACTGTGGTGTACAGGCATTCATTTCGTTTGATT
>NW_013773064.1:0-1202 GCF_000517525.1 Limulus polyphemus
AACCTGCTAGTGCCTTAGATGTGTGACAGGCCCGGAATGGCCAGGTGGTTAGGGCGCTCGACTCGCAAGCTGCGGGTCGTGGGTTCGAATCCCCTCCCACCAAACATGCTCGCCCTTTCAGCCGTGTGGGCGTTATAATGTGACGGTCAATCCCACTATTCGTTGGTGAAAGAGTAGCCCAATAGTTGGCGGTGAGTGGTGATGACTAGCTGCCTTCCCTCTAGTCTTACACTGCTAAATTAGGGACGGCTAGCGCATATAGCCCTCGTGTAGCTTTGCGCGAAATTCATAACAAACAAAGAGATGTGTGACTTCCAAACGCATGCTTAATCGAGAAAAGACACAAACGTTCATTAGAAAAATACGCTTTCAAACAAGACTGCTGAGGTTCCAGTTTTTTCGTTCGCCTTAATCGTGAAAAACAGGCGCTTTTTTTCTCAATAATAGGATATATTTTCAACGTGATTCTGTAAACACGATTTTGTATCTTAAAGCTTTGGAGATATTCGCATTTTTTATTTCATACTGCGAACAAGAAAGGACAAGGAAAGAAATAAACACTAAAGTTTTCGGATCGATGAGACAGAAGGTAATTTATCAACTTTGAAAAATCGAGCAAAAATAATCTTGAGAGTGACACTAACTATGTAATGTTTCTTTTGAATTATCTTTTCTAACAAAAGTGGAACGAAACCTAACATTCTGAATAAAAAAAAAGCTTTAAACTCAAGGTAATTCTACAAAAAGAAAGTTAATCTGTGCGCTAGTCAATATATCAGTGAACTGACAGTTTTGACGAATAATAGCTTTCTTATACTTTCTTAGCTACCCAATTACTGTGACCAATTGTCTCTAAAGTGGAGATTAGGAATGTCGTTTCAGAAAACTGTTTTTTTTCTTTTTTTCGATACTGTTAATACTTTTGCTTGTAATTGTACGGCAAGTATAATTTTTCCACACTTTCCCTTCCTTTAGACAGAAATGGGGCTCAGACCTACGACAGGTATAATTTTTCCACACTTTCCCATCTTTTAGACAGTAATGGGGTTCAGACTTACGGCAAGTATAATTTTTCCACACTTTCTCTTCCTTTAGACCAAAATGGGGTTCAGACTTACGACAAGTATAATTTTTCCACACTTTCTCTTCCTTTCGACTGAAATGGGGTTCATACTTACGACAAGTATAATTTTTCCACACTT
>NW_013773065.1:0-754 GCF_000517525.1 Limulus polyphemus
CTATATTAACATAATCAGCAAAGATTCAGTATTGCAGAAATGATTAAAAATTAAATATAAATTAATTCGGAAAATAAATAAGCATTTCGAAATTCAATCTTACAATCCAACAGATGCAAATGAACGCGCTTTGATTACATAAACATGTCAATATTTCCTAAACATTTAAAAAATTATCATACCCTATTCCCAAAAAAAGAAAATTACTGCTGTAGCCATATACGCAATTTCATCAAAACGAACATTTCACGACCACTGTACATTTGGCCAGGCTTTTATTCTTATATATATAAGTACTAATAACTCATAAATGTCACCGATTCTGAAACAGAAATTTCAAATACAAAACAAGATATTTATTTCATCTTAACATGTATCAAATTTTTTTGGTGAACTTATTATTTATCATAAGAACAATAGTACTTATAGTAGGAATGGGTCAGATGTGCAATATGTGCAACACAAATTAAAATATCAAACACACTGCAAACAGCAAGTAAACAAAACTTTATAAGCAGTTTACACACACTATTGAGTAGTAAACAAACCAAATAAGCCACCAAAACACTTGAGAAATTCGGTAGGGTAAAAACAAAAATTTCACAAAACCACAAATTTGTCAATCTGACTGTCTGACTAACGATGTTAGAAAGTTATAGCTCTCTCCTGCCTTCACCTTATGCAAATCTAAATGCACATGATTGAATTATGCTACCTTGACTAAAGCGTTTTTCTTATAACCAAGTAATAACAA
>NW_013773066.1:0-749 GCF_000517525.1 Limulus polyphemus
AACATTATAACGCCCCCCGCGGCTGAAAGGGCGAGCATGTTTGGTGTGACGGGGGATTCGAACCCGCGACCCGCAGATTGCGAGTCGAGTGCCCTAACCACCTGGTGGCCATGCCGGGCCTATTACAATGTAAAGATATGAACTGCTCGCACGTAAATTGAATGGCAAGTGAAATATTAATCTTAATAATAATATTAATTTCAGATCTGTCTTATGATACAAGGATAGTAAAGTTTGTTTGTTTTTCAACCACTTAATGATATTATTCAAATTCTACGTTACTAAAGTAACTGGAATAGGACAAGAACGAAACTAGTAGAATAACAAACACCAGGACCATTAGTTAACAAACGTACAGCTCTCGTTCAAACCCAGCTTTAGCAGTCAAATAAATAATATTTAAAAAAAACAAAGACAAATGTAGAGTGATAAAATCTGAACCCCCGTCCTTCCTTCCAAAGAATAAAGAACATTTGTTTGCTTACATTATTTCATATTTTTATTAGTAGATTAAATGAAACAAGACTGAAAAACAACAACCCAATAGCAGAAGTTTTACTTAAAACTCTTAATTAATTGGAAACACAGGCTTGTCCTTCATACACAAAATGAAAATCAGTAATAAAAAAATTCTGAAATATTGAGAAAAATCAGAAATTTCAACCAATAAAACGTAGAGGAACGATAAGAAAGTTTTATAAACGATACACCAATCAGAAAGGTGAACCAATAAAACGTAGAGGAACGAG
>NW_013773067.1:0-861 GCF_000517525.1 Limulus polyphemus
GGTACTGTTGAATTTCAATATGATTGATCAGTTGTGTTTTGGAGACAAACCATGGTTTTATACCTTCTTATTTTAATAAAGAAACATGGTACTGTTGAATTTCAATATGATTGATCAGTTGTGTTTTGGAGACAAACCGTGGTCTTTATACCTTCTTATTTTAATAAAGAATTTTTAAAAACTTCAGTCCTATTTTTTCACAACACCTATCCGTGAAAGTCATTAAATCTCCTTCTAGCTAACTCTCACTCTTCATGATTCCCTTCAGATGAACATCTGATCCGCCTCTGGGTGTGTTTCATCTTGTCTTACATGTGCAGCCTGTTTATTGTATTAACACAGACTTGTTAGATTCAGCAGAATTCAGTATTATTTTGTAGTATATATATATATAAAGGGATGTACTAATTTACTCTCTAGGAAGTCAGTTTCACCAGAAAATACTACACAGATATAATAGTGTCTCTATAAAACTGTTTCAGGGTGAATGATGTTATTATTATTAAACAGAATTAGGTGTACATCTATCAAATACTGACTACGACAAAACGTGAATACTGATTCAGAAAATTAGGGTAACTAGTTTATATAGTGTGTAAGATATTTATAACTGAATAATTAACAAAAATGTTATACCTTGCTGTTACTTCTGAAATGGTATTTACTTTAATACATCATGAGAGTTCAGAAGGTATTGCTGATAAAATAGGTCTGCAACTTGGAAAGAAAATAATTATGTGGTAATTTTGTTTTGTACCCATGACCTTCTTTCTACACACCAGGAAAGCGTTCTTCTAACTGTTTAACCCACGCTGTTACTAGAAAGGTACCCAACTGTTTAACCCACGCTGTTACTAGAAA
>NW_013773068.1:0-753 GCF_000517525.1 Limulus polyphemus
ACCCTATCTCAAAACAGGATCTTTCAATTCGACTGACCTCATAACAACCAAAAAAAATCCAAATAACCCATTTTTTCTTTCTAGAATGACTTCAAATTCTAACATGAAACTACATTCGTTTATACTAAGTAGCTCTAAGTTCGTAACATTATAGATCTATTTATAATTAAATCTTATTGATTTATTGCCCTTTGAACCATATGTAACTAATATTGGCACCATTATAAGTTGTAAATCACTCAGAGAACGTGCAAGTTGCGTTATGCTATTGAATTACATTACCCACAAGCTAACACGAGCTGCTCACGTGTGTTGCTTCATGAACCATTTTAATTACATTATTGTTATTACTAATTTTACCTAATCTAGTCTTAAATAAATTAAAAAGATCAGTTTTTCTAGATTTTAGTTACTTTTATAATAATAAATATGAAAAACAAGAAATAAAGTACTTACCCAATCTTCTTTTTTCTTGCTTTCAATTGTCGATGAAAGTTAAGTCAAATTTTTTATGCTAATGCTAGTAATGCACTTAATAATTTTTATTTGATTAAATAATGCACTAAAAAACATAGACTAATAACATGCAAAAAGCAGACAAATCCCCTTCATTCTCTAAATTTTTCTGGCTTTCTAATTATCCAACAAGAGCTGTTACAAATTCATCTAAGCTAGTTGTTAACTTTCTCATGGGAACAATGTTGGTACTCTGAATAAAATTGACACTTAACTGTTCAGAACATAAAATTATAC
>NW_013773069.1:0-753 GCF_000517525.1 Limulus polyphemus
AACAACTAGTGCTATAATTATCTTAGGTACAAGTAAACACTAGGTGAACTAAACGAACTGATTATGACAAAACCTTGTCGAAACGTTGTACATTTGCTGTTGTGTTAAACTTATATTAAAGTTTTTCTTCATTACGCATTCAAGCCGTCTCCAACCATTATTAATACATAGGTAAGAAAGTAAGTCATCCCAAACCGAAGGAAAAATTCGGCATTCAAATAAAAATACAGTACTGTATAAATCTAAATCTGTATAACAGAAAAAAGTCCCACTATATGTGTCTGGATTACAACTGTCTTGGTGTACAATGAACTTTATGCGAATCAGTGTTGTAGTTATCTTAGGTACAAGTAAACACTGGGTCCACTAAACGAACTAGCGCTTTAGTTATCTTAGTTAAGTAAACTCTAGGCCCATTAAACGAACTAGTGCTGCAGTTATCTTAGGTACAAGTAAACACTAGGTCCACTAAACGAACCAGTGCTGCAGTTATCTCAGGTACAAGTAAACAGTAGGTCCACTAAATGAACTAGTGCCATAGTTATCTTAGGTACAAGTAAACATTATAGGTCCACTAAATGAACTAGTGCTATAGTTAGTTATCTTAGGTACAAGTAAACATTATAGGTCCACTAAACGAACTAGTGCTGCAGTTATTTCAGTTAAGTAAACACTAGGTCCATTAAACGAACTAGTGCTATAGTTAGTTATCTTAGGTACAAGTAAACACTAGGTCCACTAAACGAACCAGTG
>NW_013773070.1:0-835 GCF_000517525.1 Limulus polyphemus
CTTGCACTGCTAAATTAGGGACGGCTAGCGCAGATAGCCCTCGTGTAGCTATGCGCGAAATTCAAAACAAACAAACAAATTTCTTGATTGTAAATTTTACTAATGTACTTCATTGCTTTGAAAACAAATAGTTGTCATTATTACTATAACATAATGGTCGACCAATCATCCGCGTTATTCCCCGTTCAATGTCCGATTAAATTGTAACTTAATACAACGCATAACTGTTTAATTATAAGTAAAAACAAAAAAAAAGCATTTAATAGAAAACGACGAAACAAAATTTGGTAGTATACCTGACATAGATTACTAACATATGCAAGTTTCTGTTGTCAAACAGTTAAATTGTAGGAGAGATATATAGATATTTGCAGTTGAGCTATCACTGGCAAGACTTCTAAATGTATTAATTGATTTGCATATGCTAATGCAGTGGTGTGTTGCCACTGTTGTGGGCTTGTGGCGCCAGGGGCACTTTGTTTAGCTCTATGTACACAGCGTGGTCACAAGTAAATAGACATCACCTTTTCAGAAAAAATGAATTTTTTCAGTTATATTCATATGAATTGATGTATTTACAATTTAATTAATATTTAGTAGATCTTCCTTTCGCTTCGTGGAGTTCGTTGATCCTTTGGGGCATCGTGAAAATCATCTCGTCAATTTTAGATTGTGGGATTTTCGCCCACTCTTGCTTCAAAACTGGGAGTAGATCGCTCTTCGAAGTTGGTTTTTTTGTTGTTTCGTGACTTGCCGGTCGAGTATGGCCCAGAGGTTTTCATGGGGTTCATGTCAGGAGATTGACTCGGCCAGGGCAACTTCTGGATACCATTTT
>NW_013773071.1:0-756 GCF_000517525.1 Limulus polyphemus
CACAGTTGCACCCTGCCCACCTCTTTCCATTTTTGGAAACACTTATATACACTTACTTCTATCTATGACATGAATAACCAATTACAAGCTCAGAATGTCCCCCTAATGGCTTTCTCAGCCATTTTAACGTGTTTGGATGCCATTTCTTTTTCAAACCAAGATTTCAATGAGGTATGGTGTGTCTTTAGTCTGCTCAGAATTTCATATTTTTTTAGACCCAAATATAGTTATTTACTAAGCTTGATAAATTATAGGGGAGTTTTATGGTATAAATATAGTAATTTATCATTTTTTGGTTCTTTAACTGTATATATAAAACCTAAAAAAAGTACTTTGTTTCATATCCTCCACGTGCAAAATTTTTAAAGGCTTAGCAACCTATGTCAAGCAGCAACTGAATACAAAGGTCATAACTAGAAAAGATAACTGTTTGCTTTACTTCTTTAGTTACTGTTCTATGTTTTAAGAAAAATAAGTTTAAGAACTTATTTATAAATAGCAATAATCTATATACAAATATAATGTATAATAATTGAAATGTGACTGTATTTTACAAAATACTAGTCTACTAAAACACAGCCAAGAAAGGTCACTTTGTAAAGGCTAAAGGTCAGTTTTATATTATTGGATATGGTAATACAAGTGCACATGAGCCGTGTCATTGTAACTTCTGTATTGTTAGCCAGGCACGGCTGAAAGGTCAATATAATAAAAATAATAAATATATATAAATGTATTATGTTATGAGATTTAACC
>NW_013773072.1:0-753 GCF_000517525.1 Limulus polyphemus
TCCCCACGGCTGAAAGGGCGAGCATGTTTGGTGTGACGGAGATTCGAACCCGCGACCCTCTGATTGCGAGTCGAGCGCGCTAACCACCTGGCCATGCCATGCCCAATTAAACGAATAAAGTGTTCCAAGAATTGACGTTGAGTACTTTTGACCCTGCCTCTACTCTAGTCTATGAATTTAAGATTAGGGGACTGCTAACGCAGATAGGCCTTGTTTGATTTTACGTGAATATCCGAAATAACCAATCAGTCCCGCGGTGAGACAACATTAATTCTACGGACTTGAAAAGCTAAAATGTGGTGTTTGATTGCCCGCGGTGGACACAGCAAATAACCAAATGTGGCTTTGCTATAAAACAAACACACACTAAAAACATACAACCAACCAACTTTTAATAGAACAAAGTATCTCAGCCACTTTAAATAATAATTATGTAACTTTATTCTGGTTAAAATATTCATTTATTTAAAAAAAATGGCGTTAATTTAAAATAAATGAAATCCAAAACTAAATTGCTAGAAACAACTTACAAGCTTTTTAACTCCAGATTTAGTAATCGGGTTTTGACCGAATAATTTCCTTTTTTGAAAGAAGATAATATGACCTATTATATTGTTACGACAGCGGAAGTCACGCAATGCTGGTGACACGTGATGAATTTCTCGAATGATCGGGTAGGCCCGAGTGCATTCGAGACGCCCCCTTCTTTAGTATATATGCCTGGCAGAAAAAGCCTGCAGAGATGAATGTATG
>NW_013773073.1:0-755 GCF_000517525.1 Limulus polyphemus
ACTGCCCTTTCCTTAGTATTGTTCATCCCGAACAATAGCCGCTTACATTAAACCAATAAACAATTAACAATAACTTAATTAAATGTACAGAATTTACAAACACAAAATTACAATTCAACAAAGTCTCTTAATTTTACGGGACGTATCTTCTTCCGTACTGGTCTCCGTCTCGTTGGCTTCTGCTTCACATGGGGTTCATCTGCTTCATCAGGAAATGTCCTATCATTGGTAACAGTCACAACAGTGGTAGTAACTTCATCAAGGGCTTCACTGTTTCCCTTCTCAAAACCGAGTAGAGATTCTTCTTCGACAGTGGCTTTTTCAGGTGACACATCTGCAGCAGCGTCATTTGTTCCATTGTTCACTTCGTCCCAACTGAAATGTCCTGGGCCATGATAATGTCAAAACCTGTTGGCAAGCACCACCTTTGGTTTACCTCTCTGACCACATTTTATCTGGAAAGTCACGTCTGAGAGACGATTCACTATGACATATGGGCCTTCCCATGGAGAAGACAACTTAGGAGACTTCTCTTTTGTCTTCCTGGGATTATACAACCACACCTTGACTCCTGGTACAAAAAAGCTGACTTCAGTAGATCTTTTATCATAATATAGCTTCATTGAATGAACAAACGTTTTCAAGTTTGAAAGCACTTGATGGTGAATATCATCCATCCTTTTGGATAACACTTTCACAAACTCTGACACATTTTCAGGCAACTCTTCATAAGGTGGGCATCCTGTTAACAGATC
>NW_013773074.1:0-3395 GCF_000517525.1 Limulus polyphemus
CTTAATTACAAACAAACAAACAGAACACTTTCGAGGTCCCTGTGGAAGTACGTTTAGTGTTTACGAAAATAGTGAGATACATTAAAATTTGTAACGTCTTGACGATCTACAAGCAACTAACTTACGTCCAGTTGAAAAATTAACTACACTTTCTTACTTCGGAAGCAACTACTGCCTCCCCCCCCCTCCTCAAAAATTTTACACTTTCTTACTTTGGAAACAACTACTGCTCCCCCTCCACACAAAAAATGTTACACTTTCTTACATCGGAATCAACTACTGCTCCCCCCCATAAAAAAAGAATTACACTTTCTTACTTCGGAAAGAACTACTGCTTCCCCCCCCCCCGCTCCACACAAAAAAAAGCAAAAAAAATGTTATAGTCGGATACATAGTACTGAGTTTAGGAAATATTAGATTTATACTGAACATCGTGATTAAATAGGCATGTAATGTGAAGCACTTAATAACCTACCATGATTCCATGGCTAAGCACTAAGATGAGGTTGATATATTAGCATTAGAAATTTAAGAACCAACGAAATATGTTAGAATTAAAAGTGTAAGCACCAATCAGTGTGTTAGTATTTAAAATGTATCCACCAATCATTGTATTAGTGTTTAAAATGTAAACACCAATCAATGTATTAGTGTTTCAAATGTAAACACCAATCAATGAGTTAGTATTTAAAATGTAAGCACCAATCAAAGTTATTTTTACACTTTTAATACTAGTATATTGGTTATTTTTACACTTTTAATGCTAAAATGTATGTTATTCATACACTTTTAATACTAGTATATTAGTTATTTTTACACATTTATTGCTGAAATATAAGTTATTTTTACACTTTTAAAACTAACATAGGGCCGGGCATGGCCAAGTGGTTGTTATTCCGAAATGTGAATCGAAGGTTTATGGTTCACGTTCCGATGTCCCGAAGACTGCACTCCGTACTTTGGAGCTGTGGGTGCGTTACAAGAGAGACAGCCAACTACCTTATTCGATTAGGGTAACTCAAGAAATGGCGGCGGGAGCTGCTGACTAGTTGCCTTCCCTTTAGTCTATCGGCTCAAAATTAGAGACTTCTAACGCAGATAGCCTTTAAATAGCTTTGCACGAACTTCCGAAAAAATAAAAAAACGAGCACATTGGGTATCCTTGGCTACTTAGACTTTAAATACTAACTCATTGATTGGTGGTTACATTTTAAATACTAATACATTGATTGGTGTTTACATTTGAAACACTAATAAGTTGATTGATGTTTACATTTTAAATACTAATCATTGACTGGTGCTTATATTTTATATTCTAATACATTGATTGGTGGTTACATTTTAAGTACTAATACATTGATTGGTGTTTGCATTTTAAATACCAACTCATTGATTGGTGGTTACATTTTAAATACTAATACAAAATATGCTGGTATTAAAAGTGTATGAATAACATAAAGTTTAGCAATAAAAGTGTAAAAATAACCAATAAACTTGTATTAAAAGTGTAAAAATAACCTATATTTTAGCAATAAAAGTGTAAAAATAACCAATATGTTAGTATTCAAAGCGTAAGCTACTCATTATAAAACAAAAGGTGATACATTAACATGTAATACCTCACTTGGAAGAGGAAATTGCTTTCTGTAGAAATCTATCTTTTTTTTTTATTTTACTAGGCATTCATGATGACAACTGCAAACTATACACCAGAAAAATTAGATTTCTGTTGTCTTACTGTTGTTTATCTGTAATGTTATAACTGTTTTTGACATACCGAAAACCAAAATTAGAGCGTAAGAATCCGAAAACGAAATAATAAAGTAAAATATGTAAAAGACTGCACAGCGGTATTTATTTATATAATATATTATAATAAAACAATTAATCAGGTTGACAGCAAAAAACCTTTTGATCAATTTTAGTTTCACTTTCAGAATTTCAGAAATCTTCAGAACTGGTCTTGTTTCTCTTCTAACTTATACATCTGGTGTTTTTATGTATACCAGTTTGTTTGTACAATTATTAATATATATTTATTTCGTTTCAAAAACAAAATATTTTCAAAATTAGAAAGACTGTTTATAGTTTAAAACTGATCTGATATAAAGTGCTTTAAAATATCTATCTGTTCCTGCGCAGCAGTGCCCTCTATACGAGATACTTCCGCGACTTTTAATAAATTAATTATCTCGGAAAAAAAAACAAACAGTTATTGCTGTTTATACAATGATACGTTGTGCCAAAAATAACATCAGATAATGGAAAACTTCATTATTTTTAATAACTTTCTAGTTTTACTACTTTTTATTTACAGAAAAAATAATTAGAACAAATAAAAGAGTTATTTTTTACACCAACCTTTCTATTTGCGAAATCCCCGTTAAAGTTGTTTTCCCAGTAGAATTCATCACTGATATGAAAAATAGACTACCTTACGTATATGTTGTTGTCTTATATTTGAATGTTTTTTAACAGCACATGACGATAAAAGTCTTTTATTTCAATGTTTTTTTAACAGCACATGACGATAAAAGTCTTATACTTTAATTTCGATGACGAAGAACCCACTTTGAGACTAATAATGGTTGGAGACGGCTTGAATGGGTAATGAAGAAAAACTTTAATACAAGTTTAACATAACAGCAAAGGTTTTTTTTTTTAATAGCACACGACGAAAAAAATCTTATACTTTAATGGGTTTTTTCTGACGTTCTGACAGAATAAAGAACCTGTAGAATTGACCCATACGACCAATCATACATTAACTTTTATCGTCATGTGCTATTAAAAAACAAAAAACATTCAAATATAAGACTTTTATCGTCATGTGCTGTTAAAAAACATTCAAATATAAGACTTTTATCGTCATGTGCTATTAAAAAACAAACAAACATTCAAATATAAGACTTTTATCGTCATGTGCTGTTAAAAGATCTGTCATGATCCATTTGCATTACTTCCTAAAGTAAGACAAATAACAGAGACGCCATAAGCCTACTAAACTAATGTTAAATAATGTATTCTACTTAATGGCAAAAAAAAAGCACGAGAGAATGGAACGTTTCACATATAAATCGATATCTCAAAAACACTACCAAGAAAGATAAAGTTATACCTAAAACATTAACAGTATCATAACAAGGGGGCAGCTATCTATTGCATTCGGCTACTGCTAATGCCGTTTATAAAACAAAATAGTTTGACATTTAATTTACAGATATCTGACAATGGTTGCTATAAATAAACTTTTAAATGCCGTACCTAGATGTCTGATGTACGATGGAGGGTTATATAAGCTAAACTCGTCTCATTACTTAAAGTGTAACACAGAGCTTTAAGTTTGTCCCTATACGCATAAAGATTAACATATACATTTCGACTTAATAGGTCTT
>NW_013773075.1:0-754 GCF_000517525.1 Limulus polyphemus
ATCGCAAAGTTATATTCGGAAAGAATAAACCAGTTTTATTTAAGAAAGGACTTGTGTCGCTAAAGGTTCGTCGGAACGAATTTACGGAAAATCAAGTAACGAACGGAGACGTTACAATATAAAACAAATTGTTTAATAAATAATTCTATATATATATATGTTAAAGATTTTTATGTTTTTGATCAGAGGTGAAACTGAAGAAAGAAGGCCATTCCTTGTTTGGCCGTACCCTCTGCTGTGGACTGCAGTTTCGCCTATTTAAGGCTCGTCAACACAGCTTGGGTCAGCAAACTGGATTATCTTTTTAATTTCACCTCTGGTGAAAAAGAAAAGCAATTTTTAACACATATAAACAGCCATTAAACAGTTAGTCCGCTGTTTAATATCAATAATATTATTCACTTACCTAAATGTTGAATAAATAGTTTGTTTACAGTTATTCCCGTGGTATAGAGACGTATCAGACGAGATTCATCAGAACATACAAGACAATTATTGTTAGTCTAACAATGCTATGCTGTAAAGATCATTTGGATCAAACTGTTGCAGTAAGGCACGCCAGGTATTGAATAGTGCTAGATTAGATGTTCTATAATTGATCTTATAGTTATAAAGTATAGTAAAACCGAACGTGGATGTTCTTAAAAGTTTGTTTGTTTAAAGTTAAGCACAAAGCTACACAATGGGATATCTGTGCTGTGCCCACTACTGGTATCGAAACCCGGTCTCTAGCGTTGTGCCATTGGGGGGGGGG
>NW_013773076.1:0-755 GCF_000517525.1 Limulus polyphemus
TACTTGGCAGAGCACAGATAGTGTTTAACAACAACGAAACTACATTCCCTCAGTATTTATTGAGCTTGGCTAAAATTAAACATATAATCTTTGTCTATATCGAATGCCCAAACTTGTAAATAAGTTGTCTAAGTATGTCTATATTATATCACCAGTTTCTGTGCGATAAATAATTACTGTAACAAAAGATACATAGTATTTTCCCCATGTCTACAATAGCAGTATTATTTTTTAAAGAATAGACTCTCTTGGTTATTTGAAATCAATATGTATGTATGTATTTCAGACGTATTTTTCAGGAGCAAAGTAATCTCTAACACAGAGTTGGTTAGCTCTAACTTACTACTGCTGTTCACTTGATGTGTTTAAAATAACAAAGTAAAACCGTTTCAACTGTTTCATAAACGTATTTATCGCCAGTAAACAATAATCCGTATTTATATCCAACGTACAAATATCCGTGCCTATCTTTAGTGTACATATACTCGTGTCTATCTCCAGTGTACAGATATTCGTGCCTATCTCTAGTGTACAGATATCCGTGTCTATCTCTAGTGTACAGATATCCGTGTCTCTCTCTAGTGTACAAATATCCGTGCCTATCTCCAGTGTACAGATGTCCGAGTTTGCCCTCAGTGTAGATATCCGTGCCTATCTCTAGTGTACAGATATCCGTGTCTATCTCTAGTGTACAGATATCCGTGTCTATCTCTAGTGTACGGATATCTGTGTCTATCTCCGATATACAGATATCC
>NW_013773077.1:0-1171 GCF_000517525.1 Limulus polyphemus
TTCAAGATGAGTGTGAAACTACAATGAATTATAAATGGCCAAAGTGCCTCTCGTGTAGCAAATGCAAATTAAGATATAATCACGTTTCATTCATTTTTTTGAGTAAGTGAAGTTCATCATATTCATTACATTTTTGAACTTTAACTTTTTTTTCAATACTCCATCTGTTGATAACTCTTCAGCGAAATTTATGAAATAACCAAAATAAAAATAATCCTGAATCTGAATAGAGAAATAATTAAAGTCAGCTTCAAGTAGTGACTATGCTAAACACAAAAAAAACATCTACTAAGAAACAAGTAATTATAGTAACATCGTGCATTCCGTTTACGAAAGGTTATAAACTTTGTTTCATCCAGAATCTGTTTAACAGAATAGAATAAATTCCATTTGTTACTAATAATTTTACTCATATTTAATATGAATCAATTTTTCATAAATATTTTTAGCATTCTACCAATATATATGAGAAAACTAACCAGTTTCTTCCTTTTAGTTGTTCCTATTTTATGAAATACATCATTTCGTTCTACAGCTTGTTTTAAACATGCATAGTGGAGTATATCTGTATTTTAAAAAATGTGTGATGATTACTCATGTCCCTGTTTCCAAGCTCTGTTGTTCATTGTTAAAAGAATCTAAGTATTACTTGGTTTCTTCAAAATACACTTTATTTTTACAAGTTCCATTACCAGTTTTAGGGTTATCAACCTTATAAGTGTGACACTATCACACATCCAAAAAACAAGTTGAGTTATATCTATATATGACAGTTTACCATTTCTCATTCTTATAGACTTGTTTGTTTTATTCAGTGTACATTCCTTGAGATATATATATGTATATGTGACTGTTTACCACTTCTCATTCTTATAGACTTGTTTGTTTTATTCAGTGTACATTCCTTGAGATATATATATCTATATACAACAGTTTACCATTTCTCATTCTTATAGACTTGTTTGTTTTATTCAGTGTACATTCCTTGAATGCTGACCTTTTGATATTTGTGAAACTACTTAATATGAAATGTGTATGAAGAATTAAATAAACAATTCACGTTACATTGTACACATCTAAACTGCGTACATTACATGAGGATTGATGATAAAAAATGTTTATTTTTTGTTTAAGCTTTTTTTATCTAATCTAATATGTTTCTAATTTTTAC
>NW_013773078.1:0-780 GCF_000517525.1 Limulus polyphemus
ACCATTGAAAGAAGAAAAATACGTCGTAAACGAATGCCAGGTGAAAATGCAGCTGATGCTGGATTGACTGCTCAACAGGAAATTTATCGCATCATGAAGGATGTTATTGATCGCTTGATTACAGAAATAACAGGAAGATTTTCTCGCTTACTAGATTTAGATTCACGGTTTGGATTTCTACTAGATGTGCAAAATATTGTTTCTGGAGTTTTCGAAAACGGAAAATTGCAAGAAAAATGTTTTGACTTAGCAAAGAGGTATCCAGGTTATACTGATGGACCAGAAATGTGCAGAGAAATTAAAGACTGCAGAATTTTGATAAGAACACAGACCGATTCTCCTAAACCAATGGTTGCAACTAATTTGCTAAAATTTATAATTTCATATGGTGAAGATGTTTTCCCAAATGTAAGAATTGCATTGCAGATTTTGTTAACAATTGGGGGTTTCTATTGCTAGTTGTGAAAGATTCTTCAGCAAGTTGAAATTAATTCTTACATACTTGAGAACCTCAATGACTCAAGAACAACTCAGTAACTTGGCAATATTAAGCATTGAAAAAGACGTATTTAATACCTTAAATTGTGATAGTTTAATTGATGCATTTGCATCTGCAAAAGCAGGAAAGTTTCATATAATGTAACCATGAATACCAGAATGCTACCTGTACAAGATCTAGTTAAATATATGTACAGTTTTGTAAACTAATAAAATTTGTTATTTGTAAACTTAAGTAGTATTTTATCAATCTGTTTTATAATCCATGTACATCACAAGTGA
>NW_013773079.1:0-754 GCF_000517525.1 Limulus polyphemus
ACATTTAGAGTTGTTGAGTGAAATCAGTTGGGACACAATTAAAGTAGATTATAACATCAAAACTGACAAGGACATCCTGGGGTTTGACATTTAGAGATGTTGAATGAAATTCTTTGAGCTGTGGACATTATGTTCAATATTACCCCACAGTGTTGATAGGATAAGTAACAAGTCAAGTGATGGCAAGGTGAGTTTATGGCACTGATATAGTTTGACAAGTTTGTCGATCTTAGGCAATCCATAAAACTGTGTAGGATAGTTACTACTGGTTCTTGGTTGTGTTTTCATTGATTATAACTCAGTTTTTGGGTTTGTCTAAAGTTCTATTGATGAGACTCTCTGTTTTTTATGTAGAGTAATTGTTGAGCTTTTTGTATTGGTAGCAGTCTAGTAACTATATGATCTTGGTGTCTGATGGCCATCTAGTAAATGTCTGATCTTGGTGTCTGGTAGCCATCTAGTAACTGTCTGATCTTGGTGTCTGGTAGCCATCTAGTAACTGTCTGATCTTGGTGTCTGGTAGCCATCTAGTAACTATATGATCTTGGTGTCTGGTGGCCATCTAGTAACTATATGATCTTGGTGTCTGGTGGCCATCTAGTAACTATATGATCTTGGTGTCTGTCTAGTAACTATATGATCTTGGTGTCTGGTGGCCATCTAGTAACTGTCTAGTCTCAGTGTCCAGTCGCCATCTAGTAACTGTCTAGTCTCAGTGTCTGGTAGCCATCTAGTAACTATATGATCTTGGTGT
>NW_013773080.1:0-2008 GCF_000517525.1 Limulus polyphemus
TTCAATAAGAAGACACAAGATTTAACGATACTGTGTACTGTCAATAAAAAGACACAGATTTAACGATACTGTTTTACAGTCAATAAAAAGACACAAGATTTAACGATACTGTTTACTATCACTAACAAACCACAACATTTAACAATACTGTGTACTGTCAAAAAGAAGACACAAGATTTAACAATACTGTGTACTGTCAATAAGAAGACACAAGATTTAACAATACTATGTACTATTAATAAGAAGACAAAAGATTTAATGATACTGTGTACTTTCAATAAGAAGACACAAGATTTAACAATACTTTGTACTGTGAATAAGAAGACACGAGATTTAACGATACTGTGTACTATCAATAAGAAGACATAAAGATTTAACAATACTGTGTACTGTCAATAAGGAGACACAAGATTTAACAATGCCTTGTAGTATGAATAAGAAGACAAGGTTTAACGATACTGTGTGTTGTTAATAAGAAGACATAAAAATTTAACAATACTGTGTACTGTCAAGAAGAAGACACAAGATTTAACAATACCTTGTAGTATGAATAAGAAGACAAGGTTTAACGATACTGTGTGCTGTTAATAAGAAGACATAAAGATTTAACAATACTGTGTACTGTCAATAAGAAGACACAAGATTTAACGATACTGTGTACTGTCAATAAGAAAACATAAACATATAACAATACTGTGTACTCTCAATAAGAAAACACAAGAATTAACAATACTGTGTACTCTCAATAAGAAGACACAAGAATTAGCAACACTGTGTACTCTCAATAATAAGACATAAGATTTAACAATACTATATACTATCAATAACTTATTGAAAATACCGAGTATTGTTAAATATTGTGTCTTCTTATCGACAGTACACAGTATCGTTAAATCTTTTGGCTTCTTAGTAATACTACACAATATCGTTAAATCTTGTGTGTTTTTATTGACAGTACACAGTATCGTTAAATCTTGTGTTTTCTTTTTGACAGTACACAGTATTTTTAAATCTTGTGTCTTCTTATTGATAGTACACAGTATCGTTAAATCTCGTGTTTTCTTATTGACAGTACACAGTATCGATAAATCTTTATGTCTTCTTATTGACAGTACACAGTATCGTTAAATCTTGTCTTCTTATTGATAGTACATGGTATTGTTAAATCTTGTGTCTTCTTATTGAGAGTATATAGTATTGTTAAATCTTGTGTCTTCTTATTCACAGTACACATTATCGTTAAATATTGTGTTTTCTTAATGATAGTACATAGTATTGTTAAATCTCGTGTCTTCTTATTGACACTAAACAGTATTGTTAAATCTTGTGTCTCCTTATTGACAGTACACAGTATTGTTAAATCTTTATGTCTTCTTATTGAAAGTACACAGTATCGTTAAATCTTTTGTCTTCTTATTGATAGTACATAGTATTGTTAAATCTTGTGTCTTCTTATTCACAGTACACAGTATCGTAAAATCTTGTGTCTTCTTATTGACAGAACACAGTATCGTTAATTCTTTTTGCTTGTTAGTGATAATACACAGTATTGTTAAATCTTGTTTTAAAGACACAAGAATTAACAATACTGTGTACTCTCAATAAAAAGACACAAGATTTAACAATACTATGTACTATCAATAAGAAAACGAGATTTAACAATACTGTGTACTATCACTAACAAGCCAAAATATTTAACAATACTGTGTACTGTCAATAAAAAGACACAAGATTTAACAATACTGTGTACTCTCAATAAGAAAACACAAGATTTAACAATACTGTGTACTGTCAATAAGAAGACACGAGATTTAACGATACTGTGTACTATCAATAAGAAGACATAAAAATTTAACAATACTGTGTACTGTCAATAAGAAGACCCAAGATTCAACGATACTGTGTACTATCAATAACAAGTCATAAGATTTAACGATACTGTGTACTATCAATAACAAGCCACAAGATTTAACAATACTGTGTACTGTCAAAAAGAAGACACAAGATT
>NW_013773081.1:0-754 GCF_000517525.1 Limulus polyphemus
AGAGAAGATAATTTGGGGTAGAATAAAAGAACATCCCCAAGGAAGCCCAATGCTTTGGGGAAGACCCATCCAGGCCAGCAGATGTGAAGATTGGAAGATCACTTGTGGCAAGTCATCAAGTAGTACCCATAACAGTGGCCAATTTCTCTAAATCTGAGCAGACACTTAAGGAAGAGGCATTGTTGGGTGTGTGCCAGGAGGTAGAGCTAGTCAATGTTAAGGCAAGAAATACGACCATAAAGAAAAGACGTCCTCGCCCAGAACATTTAACTGACCTCTAAAAGAAGAGTGTAGTCCATTTGTCGTCATCAGAGGCTCTTCGGGTTAGAGAACCTTTGGCAAATTATGCAGACGTCTTTTCAAAAGGAGATCATGACCTCGGCTGCACAGACCTCATGGAGCACAGAATAAACACATGCAATCACCATCCAATAAAGATCCCTCCGAGGAGAATAGCCCCGGCAAAGCAGCAAGAGATGGAGAAGGTCATGGATGGCCTAATTAAGGGAGGGATAGTTGAGAAATCAGATAGTACCTGGTCAGCTCCCGTCATGTTAATCCAGAAGAAGGATGGTACCCAACGTTGCTGTGTGGACTTATGGGCTCTTAACAGTATAATCGAAAAAGACTCATACCTACAGCCAAGAATTGATGATACTCTTGATGCCCTAAGTGGAGCCAGGTGGTTTTCATCTCTAGACTTAAAGTCGGGTTTCCATCAAATGAAAATGGCTGAAGCAGATAAAACAAAGAC
>NW_013773082.1:0-754 GCF_000517525.1 Limulus polyphemus
GTAATCCTTTGCCCATAGTTGAGCATAAAAAAGCCAGCAAACAAGATAAATAAAAAATTGGGAATTTAACAACCCACAAATAGGGATCGTAAAAATGTAAGGAAACAATGCTGGAGATACTGTATACATTATTTACTCAAACTACAAATCACTATTTTGTCTCCACCAAATGTAATTGTAGTTAACAATATAGAGCCAATACAGGGTAGTTTGAGTAAACTACAAATCACTATTTTGACTCCACCAAATGTAATTCTAGTTAACAATATAGAGCCAATACAGGGTAGTTTGAGTAAACTACAAATCACTATTTTGACTCCACCAAATGTAATTTTAGGTAACAATATAGAGCCAATATAGGGTAGTTTGAGTAAATATTGTTTACAGCATATCCAGCCTTGTTTGCTTACTTTTTTTATGATCCCTATTTACAGGTTTTTAAATTCCCAATTTTTTATTTATCTTGTATTTATTTTGCTTGTTAAAATTCCTGAAACATTTATTTTTGCAAGGGTCAAAGGTATGTGTCCCATATACAAAATACCTATTAAATTGCATTCCTACTGTAGTTTTAAATGTAACAGAGGTATTATTTGATGTATAACATGGTGGAAACAACTTTGTTATTTGTGTATCTAATAGATACCAAATAGTTTTTGTATACCAAGTGCAACTACAAATGCTACTTCAGGCATATGAAGATATAAATAATCATTGTGTTTGTGTAGTTTAGAATAAAATAACAACTACTGTA
>NW_013773083.1:0-755 GCF_000517525.1 Limulus polyphemus
GTTACTTAATTTTCCGTAAAAATTCTTTCCGAGGAAACTTTAGTGACACAAGTCCTTTCTTAAATAAAACTGGTTTATTCTCTTTGAATACAACTTTGCAATACACTTAATTTCCACAGACGCGCTATAACAAACGCTATAATTCACAATGAACGTCTCACGTGCTCGACTCAACAATACCCTCTCTCTCTGTCCGCAGTTCAATTTCCCATCGTTGCCGTCACGTCTTGACAGTCTTATATGTACAAGAATACCGAAATCTAGTAACCTCCCGACGCTTTATGAACGTTCTAGAAGCGCGTGACGTGTTACTAGCGTCACGTGACCTCCACTGTCGTAACAATGCTCCTTCCTTAGTATTGTTCGTCCCGAACAATAGCCACTGACATTAAACCAATAGATAATTAACAATAACTTAATCAAATGTACAGAATTTACAAACACAAAATTAAAATTCAACAGTCTCTCAATTTTACAGGATGTATCTTCTTCTGTACTGGTCTCCGTCTCATTGGCTACTGCTTCAAGTGGAGTTCATCTGCTCCATCAGGAAATTTCCTATTACCGGTAACAGTCACATCAGTGGTAGTAACTTAATTAACAGCTTCACTGTTTTCCCCCTCAAAACCGAGTAGAGTTTCCTCTCCAACAGCGGCTTTTTCAGGTGACACGTCTTCAGCAGTGTCATTTATTCCGTTGTTCACTTTGTTCCAACTGAAATGTCCTGGACCATGATAACACCAAAACCTGTTGCC
>NW_013773084.1:0-919 GCF_000517525.1 Limulus polyphemus
CGGGAAGAAATTTTACGGAAAATTAACTAACGAACGGAGACGTAACAAATTGGTGTCAGAAGTGGGATAAAAAAATGGAAACGAGAAGCGGAAAATCAAACTACAGCTTAGCAGATTTGATGGCAGCAATACAAGAACAGCAAAAGAAACAAGAAGTATGAGAAGAGAAATTACAGCAGTTCTTGGAGGAAAAAGAAAAGAAACAAGAAGAACGAGAAGAGAAATTACAGCAGTGGTTGGAGGAAAAAGAAAAGAAACAAGAAGAGAGATTACAGCATTTGCAATAAAACATGCAACAGTGGCAGCTGGAACAGCAAAATAAACAAGAAGAGAGATTACAGCAGTGGCAACTAGAACAAGAAAGGAAACAGGAAGAAAGTCTCCAACAGTTGCAGGAAAGTCAGCAGCAACTACAGGAAAATCAATAACAGTGGCAAGAAGTACAAATGGAAAACATTAGTATATTTAAAAGCGAATTAGATACATTAAAGGACGATTTATTGTCTTTTACACAAGGAGGATACATTAACTAACGAACGGAGACGTAACAAATTGGTGTCAGAAGTGGGATGGGACCCAATGTTGCTGTGTAGACTTCAGGGTTCTTAACAGCATAACCAAAAAAAGATTCATATCCATTGCCAAGAATTGATGATACTCTTGATGCCCTAAGTGGAGCCAGGTGGTTTTCAATTTTGGACTTAAAGTCGGGTTTCCATCAAGTAAAAATGATTGAAGCAGATGAACTTAAGACTGCATTTAGTTATGGCCAAGGTCTCTGGCAATACCGTGTGATACCATTCGGGCTTAGCAATGCTCCAGCAACATTTTAGAGGCTGATGGAAAGAGTACTGGAAGGCCCACAATGGAGGATAGCCCTAGTGTACCTGGATGATGTCATTGTATTTGCAACAACTTT
>NW_013773085.1:0-756 GCF_000517525.1 Limulus polyphemus
GATAATCGATCATCATAGTTTCGACTGAAAATTTATTTGGCCGTAAAGTTTGAAAATATTTAAAGTAGAAAGCAGCTTTTATCAGCTTAAGTTCGTATTTCATTACTTGTTGTTATTTTATCGTTTCTTTAATAACTTAAAACAGCATTATTTTTCTTTGTTTTTTTTTTGTAAAAATGCGTGACCTTTGTAAAGAACAGAAAGATTTACCATATAAATGCTCTGATATATTTTGCCAGAAAGCTTTTGGTAGTGCAAAATCCAATACACTTATTATAATAACATGAAGTATGGTGAGTCCATTTTTCTCAGTGTTAACGTAACAAAGTTAACCTTACTTTTTAAACACGTTAATTAAGATTACAGAGTATAGTTTAGATAGTAATCTTATACTCTCAACAAGAAACGTAAAATTCTTTACATTATTGATTAATACACGACTGCTAACATTAGAACTGACATTTTTTACGGTCATCGCTTAGGGCTAAGGATCATGAGGTCCAAGGTTCAAGACGTTTGACGTGATTTCACAGAACGTTTTATACTTTTTTATTTATTCAAGAAAGTGTCAAAAAGGCTAAAAATCAGCCATTTTAAGGAACGAGTTTGTTTACAGTACCATTAAAAATAGTGCACGTATAGGTTGCGTTGCTAATTTGACCTTTTGGTTTGGGCCCGGCATGACCAGGTGGTTAAGGCGCTCGACTCGTAATCTGAGGGTCGCGGGTTCGAATCCCGTCACACCAAACGTGCTCG
>NW_013773086.1:0-1478 GCF_000517525.1 Limulus polyphemus
GGTACAACTACTCCATTAACACTTAAGTTTAACTCTAGTTACCGAATTTATAACCCCATACTAATCTTTAGCGTTATTTGGTATAGCAACTCCACGAATACCTAGGTGTAACTCTAGTTACCGAATTTATAACCACCATATTCATCTTTAGCTTTACTTAGAGTTAAACCTAGGTGTTGATTGAGTAGTTTTACCAAGTAAGGCTAAAGATGAGTATGGTGATTATAAATTCTATAACTAGAGTTACATCTATGTGTTCATGTAGTAGTTGTACCAAGTAAAGCTAAAGATGAATATTATGGTTATAAATTCGGTAACTAGAGTTACACCTAGGTATTCGTAGAGTTGTTGTACCAAGAAAAGCTACAGATGAGTATGGTGGTTACAAATTCGGTAACTAGAGTTACACCTAGGTGTTCGTGGAGTTGCTATACCAAATATCTCTAAAGATTAGTATGGGGTTATAAATTCGGTAACTAGAGTTAAACCTAAGTGTTAATGGAGTAGTTGTACCAAGTAAGCTAAAGATGAGTATGGTTGTTATAAATTCAGTAACTAGAGTTACACCTAGGTGTTCATGGAGTAGTTGTACCAAGTAAGGCTAAAGATGAGTATGGTGATTATAATAGATGTTTATGTAGTAGTTGTACCAAGTAAGGCTAAAGATGAGTATGGTGGTTATAAATAACGCTAAAAATTAGTATGGGGTTATAAATTCGGTAACCTCTAGTTACCGAATTTATAACCACCATACTCATCGTTAGCGTTATTTGGTACAACAACTTTACGAACACCTAGGTGTAACTCTAGTTACCGAACTTATAATCACCATACTCATCTTTAGCCTTACTTAGCACAACTACTCCATGAACACCTAGATGTAACTATCGTTACCCAATTTATAACCATCATACTCATCTTTAGCCTTACTTGGTACAACTACTCCATGAACACCTAGGTGTAACTCTAGTTACTGAATTTATAACCACCATACTCATCTTTAGCCTTATTTGGTACAACAACTCCACGTACACCTAGTTATAACTCTAGTTACCGAACTTATAATCACCATACTCATCTTTAGCCTTACTTAGCACAACTACTCCATGAACGCCTAGATGTAACTATCGTTACCCAATTTATAACCATCATACTCATCTTTAGCCTTACTTGGTACAAATACTCCATGAACACATAGGTGTAACTCTAGTTACAGAATTTATAACCACCATACTAATCTTTAGAATTACTTGGTACAACTACTCCATAAACAAATAAGTGTAACTATAGTTACCGAATCTATAACAACCATACTCATCTTTAGCCTTACGTGGTACAACTACTCCATTAACACTTAAGTTTAACTCTAGTTACCGAATTTATAACCCCATACTAATCTTTAGCGTTATTTGGTATAGCAACTCCACGAATACGTAGGTGAAACTCTAGTTACCGAATTTATAACCACCATATTCATC
>NW_013773087.1:0-756 GCF_000517525.1 Limulus polyphemus
ATTCATAAAATAGTAGTTCAATAAAATTTTGAATGCAAGTCACAAACGCGATGACATGGCCTTTGACCCGCACGGAGAGGGTTAATTCCAAACAAAGAAGCTAACAATAAAGGATCAACTTGAATTAATTAAGCTATATTTTTGACATTATGCTGTTTCTGTTATCTGGTATCAGGCCAGTGTGTTTTGTTTTGTTTTTTTTTCATCCACTATATCAGAATTCATCCATCCATAAGAAGTATTGTTATAATTCTAGGTTTACATCCTGTAACTGGTTTTAGTTTTGGAAAAGGCTTAGAACTTGTTATGCTAAATGCATAACCTTGGATTTTAACTCTATTTGTGGTTTTATATTTGTTACCAACCTTCACATCACTTAACAGAAAGTGCTTTTTTAACTGCAATTGTCTACTCGCAGACATCTTGATTTACAGTTTCTTGAACATTCATAGACTATTCTGAAAATGTGGGAATTTCTAACTTGGTTTCAATAACTTCCTAAGCTTCTCATCAAGCTTGAAATATCCAAGCTTTCAGTTTTTCACTTATTCTTTAACTGACAGATCCCAAACATATGCTAATTCTTCACTTGCTTGAATGACATGAGAGTATTTTCTGTTAAAATATATGTATACATAGACAATTTTAGTGTGTTTGAACCACATAAAACCACACTGTGGCAGTCATGTAATCATAAACCATCCCTTGAAACCTCTAGAGCAGTGATAATGGCTGGAGATGGCTTGAATGGGTAAT
>NW_013773088.1:0-1955 GCF_000517525.1 Limulus polyphemus
GTTATATTAAGTTTTTCTTCATTACCCATTCAAGACCGTCTCCAACCATTATTACCCTTGGATAGTAGAACAAGCTTCCAGACTTTTTACGTGTAACAAACACTCTCGTTCTGATTGGTTATCTGACCTTACTCTCACGGTATGGTGGGAGGATATGCTTGCACGTGCACTTATTTAAGGGCATTTGTAACTGTTTATACGTGAGTTGGTTGTATGGTTTGGATGCGTGGTTTGAACTCTTTAAAATGTTATTATTATTATTATAAATAAAACATGGGTGTTTAACATATTACATGTTTAGTTAATGGTGTCCTGTGTTGGAGATTTTTCAGGTAGATTAGAACGTTTTAAACCTATTAACTGAATAACAGAATAAACAAATGATGGCGTCTTTTTAACACATACATCTAAACACCCGACCTATAACACTTGTGTATAAAAAAATCAACATAACATTTTTAAATTTCAAAATAAAAGAGTAGAAACTACATATTCTCCACATCATTTTAAAGTTTGTTGTTTCTTCTATTTATGCACGAAACTTTTCTTGTATAACACATGTCTATACATCATTGCTTTGTAACAGGTCCACTGTTGGGTGTGGGTTATGTTTATGGATTTTCAACTTTAAAATCCAGGGTCTGACTCTCCATGATGGACAGATCATTATATGCTGTGCCAGTCAGTTTCAGTCTTGAAAGGCCTTGTATCCCCCCTTCCCTATTAGTCAGTCTCAGTCTTGAAAGGCCTTGTATCCCCCCTTCCCTATTAGTCAGTTTCAGTCTTGAAAGGCCTTGTATCCCCCTTCCCTATTAGTCAGTTTCAGTCTTGAAAGGCCTTGTATCCCCCCTTCCCTATTAGTCAGTTTCAGTCTTGAAAGGCATTGTATCCCCCTTCCCTATTAGTCAGTTTCAGTCTTGAAAGGCCTTGTATCCCCCCTTCCCTATTAGAAAAACTTTAACTTTCATATCATCTAGGACCATCATGTAGACCAGGGGTCACCAAACTAGGGCCTGCGGGCCGGATCCGGCCCACGAGGTCAGTTCATTCGGCCCGCCGCTGCACTGTGCCACAAATGAGCTAAAATATAATTATTTATATGGAAATATCTTAGATTGTAGATAAACTTACTATGTAGAAATAATTAAAATAAGTGTAAGTAAAAATGTTCAAATTTCTCCAATATGATTTTTGCATCTGACAGTAATATAAGTTTTAGGAAAATCAGTGAAATAAAAAATTCGGCGACTTTTTTTGCAACTTTGGATATCAGAGCGCTTTTTTGTGTAAGTACTTGCAATGAGAGTTCATTCCTGCAGTTGCCTCTGTGTGCATTGTTGTAAGATGATACAATGCTTACAGGCAGTTGATACAAGTAGTGTGACAAGTGTGCGCATGGTTACAAAACTTTGTGATAGAGAAGATGTGTGCGTGTATTGTGTGTGCTTCTACATATATTTGTGTGTTGTACATATGTGTTTATATATTTATATTTAAATCTAGAACACTGGTTCAATACACGGATTAATCCCGAACAGGCGACTTTGGATATCAGAGCGCTTTTTGTTTAAGTACCTGCAATGAAGTTTCCAAGAAAAGCGATTACGAGCCTGCTGCAGCGATCGTGTTTAACTTGCATTGCCGTGTTTAAACTGGATTGAAGAGTGCCGTATATAAAAGGGACTGATTTCAGTGAATTGTGTCATATATTTTGCATATTTGAGTGTTGAAAGAGCTCACAAGAGGTATGCATCTAAGATCCTGTTTTCTTCACCCATCGTTATGGCTACTAAGAAAAGAAAAGTAAGATGTTGAAAGTCGCCTTTTCAATTAAGAATGGGGAGAGAAGTACTTCTTTGAGGAAACAAACAACCAGAAAGCTAGTTGCATGATATGCAACGAAAGTGTTGCCGTTTTGAAAGAGTACAATCTTCGGCGTCACTATGAAACAAAAC
>NW_013773089.1:0-3344 GCF_000517525.1 Limulus polyphemus
TTGTTTATTGAAATAAAAACAAAGCACAACATTTCTTAAGTATTAAAGGGGTGCATATTTGAGGGCTTATGACGTTAAAACTCGGATTTCGATTCTTGCAGTAGGCAGCGCACAGACAGCCAATGTGTAACTTTGTGCTAACAATAAAGAACCAAAAGTGCTATTTTTTACTGTAATTCCTGTATCTTGATGTTTGTTTGTTTACATCTATTTTAGTAATATTTGTATCCTTCATCTTTCCTGTAATCCCGGTGAGTAGATTCTAAACGAAAAAAAACAAACAAACATACAAATGCACTTGTTTGCAAGTCACTTAAACCCTTTGATCACTAAACAACGCAAGTAAACACCGTCCTTCTGAATACTTTGAAGAAACTACATCTCGTACCTCAACAATAAAATGTTATATTTTTGTTACCAAAGATTTATCTGTGAATTTACTAGGTGTAGTTTTCTAATGATGTTTTGTGAAAACAAGATATTAATTTAGTTTATCCGTAAGATATTTTCATGTTAAATGTTCACTAAGATAGTAGTCGAAAAAATATTCTCAGAACCATGTTTAAGATATTGGAATTGAGTCTTCTCTAGATAAATGGGTATTTAAATGACATTCATGGACTTCCTGGTATCATCAAGCTAGACCACTAACTTTCAACTACTCAGAAAAACCACTAACAGTTCAAGGTTCTGTTCCAAGTGATTTGTTTATGGTTAACCGGAATTCTACTTCCAGGCTCTGTGGCAAGAGAAACGTCTAACGTTTCCCGATATGACTTGAATGATATCTTAGAATGGTGACTTTAGTTAAAGAAAAGTTGAAGGCTGAGTTTTCTTGCATTAAAGAGTATTTATCAGTGATTTATTCCTGGTCTAAATAGTGATGTTTACGTATTTTGAAACCTTAAATTTGTTAAGAGAAAACATAAACCATACAAGGAAAACAAAGATATTTTACAATATATAAAAGGAAAACAACAGTCGACTCTATTTTAATGATACATAAAAGTTACTTGTATATCATTTACAGCCAACATATTTCTTCATAAAATGTTATTATTATTATAATTAGTTTGCTATTTTGGTGTCATTATAGGTAATTATAAAATTGATTTATTTTGTCTCGAAAACATTTTGATGGCATGAACCTACAATCAAACTTCACAACCTATGTGGACAGTTTAAGGAATCAACTAATCCAAAATTACTTATATTATTTTCCATAAACACATTTCAAGATTATTCAATAATTGTAAATACCTGATTCTAACGAAACAAAACACAGAAAATCTTACACAATGATAAGATAAAATGTTCACTTTTATACCAGGTAAAATATATAAAGTTGATCTCGTATCAATATTATACCATTTACGAATCTTAATCTTGTAAAAGCTGGAAGATATTTTTGTGGTGGCGTTATAGTGTTAACTAAACTTTCAGCATATCATATTTTCTGGTCCAGTAGAATATTATATCAAAACAGGTAACGTAAATCTTTAAATATACGTTTTCCGTCAGTTCATCAATTTCCATTCTCAGAGATGTAACGAAAAATAATTTCAATATAAATGAATTGCTAAACTGTTTAACTTCTGCTTCGAATTGTTAAGCAATTACTACCATATGTTTATTGTTTAACCACTAAGAAGATTTTTCTAGAAAAAAGATCTGGCCTCTTAGCCAACAAATGAAGAAGTAATCTGAGTTGAAAATACGAAAAACTGAATCGTATTAAAGTTTCAATAACAATTACGGTAGAATAATATAGATTGTTCTTTAACTTTTGTTCTTGAAATACGATAACTTTAAAAATACACCGTAAGTTGAGAAATTTACTTTATATGATTAAATTCCTCAATTCTTTCTAGTTTAGGATATAGTAATTGGTTGCATAAAACAATAGTATAACCACGTGACCGTTTAATTTGACGATATCCTCCTTCCTTGTGGTCAAAAGTTCTAAAATATAAATGTATATATCTGAATCTTATCAGTCATCTTAACATTTCATCCAGAAATTGTTTGATATGATACCAACCGAATGTCATACGTCTTAGACAGACCGATACGTAATTCCATTATGATTTTTGTTGTCAAATATAAAAACTTCAAAACGTTACTGATCTATATTCTTTAAAATAAACTATTTTATTAATTTATTGTACTTGGTTTTCTCGTAACATGTTCTAAAACATAATGTTTTACTTATAATTCATTGTTGTTATAAATTCTAAGATCCTAAAACATGTGTAAAACATGAATATATATAAGTTTGAGAAATTTATAAATAATTAAACATCATTTTCGATTAAGTTAAAGCAGAGGAAAATATTTTAGTCATTGCAATATCTCTGCTGTGTTTGTGGCGTCATCTCTTGGTTTGATATATAATTTAATTATCTTGATTTTGTGTACATGAAACTGTAAGAAGAAAAGAGACGTTTAGAAAACAAACATTGGTAATATACTTGAATGACAATAGAAGTTTAAAGATTTATAACATTTATATGATTATAATGATAGCACGATAAAAAAGTAGCTAGAAAGGTGGATATATCGTTGACCATCCTCCTTCCTTGTGGTCAAAATATAAAATAAGTACTATAAGGCTGCTTGAGCACAGATAGCCCAATGTGTAGCCTTGTACATCGATTCAAACAAACAAGTAATCATGGTGTTACAGCTGTAAAACCTCGCCACGTAAGCCATACCTGAGTATAAAGAGAATCCTAATCTTCATCATAGTGTCCCCCAGTAGCACAGCGGTATGTCTGCGGACTGACAGCGCTAGAAACCGGGCTCTCGATACCCGTGGTGGGCAGAGCGCAGATAGCCCATTGTGTAGCTTTGTGCTTAATTCCAAACAAGCAAACCGATGAACAAACTATAGAGCCACTAAACATTAAATGTCCTTGTGGGTCAATGTATTAATTCACGTAATGCAGGGCATGGTAAAGAGACAGTATTTACAGAATAATGAAGCAATTTTTGTCTTTACGTTTCTATGCGCGTCTGTCCAAAAATGTCCTACTTGCCGACTTCTGAACACTTTCATTTGTTATTGGTTTTTAAACAAGAAATTAAAAGAAAATCATAAAATTAATAAATTCTTAAACAAAGTCAAAAGTTTAATTATGGTTTGTTTATTTTCTAGATATAATATATTTAGAAAGGTATAATGAACGTTATTTCGTATTTTATATATTTTCAGCCGCGGCAAACTTTTAGCTCATCTCTTAACCGATTTGAGTTATAGTTACATTTTTGGACTCAGAAGGCCAAACCCTTTCGATTGATGTATTTGACCACTCTCTAGGTCTCGTAGATTCACTCTAATCCTG
>NW_013773090.1:0-755 GCF_000517525.1 Limulus polyphemus
ATGGGCCTGCTGATAAACAATGCAGTTAGAAAGAGAGGGATACCATTGGAAGGTATCCCAGGCCCGTTTTTGAGCCTTCCGTTCCTCCTGGCAGGCAGGACTCCACCATGGACGAGGGTACCATGGAAAACGTGTCGAGTTCTTAGGAATAAAATGAACAGTCACCTGGACGATACAGTTAGTCACTGCAACCACACAGTCGTCTATTGATGGCAGACAGACAAAGGCAGGATCAAGTTTGGAGAGAGAGGTGAAAGATGGCCAATCAGCCTGGTCCAACTTCCACCGAGGCACCCGGGTCAGGTGGTATCAACCATGGCCAACCTCCATCATAATGATAGGAAAATGATCACTGCCCCGTGGGTCACTGACGACCATCCAAGAAAAGCGAGTGAAAAGTGAAGGGGAGCAAATTGAGAGATCAATGGCAGTAAAAGACTGACTAGGTGTTCCAGTATTGAAGAGAGAAAGGTTGTAGGTTGTGATCCGAGAGCATATGCTCTGTGGAACAACCCCTCCCATCAATATCAGCACCACCCCAGAGGGGGTTGTGTCCATTAAAGTCTCCAAGAAGTAAAAGGGGAGATGGCAACTGATCAATGAGAGCATCAAGGTTTGATTGATCATATGTCTCCCCAGGAGACAGGTAGAGAGAACAAACAGTGATGGTAAGACCCAAGTAAACATGGATGGCTATGGCTTCCAAGGGTATATCGAGGGACACAGATAAGGATGACACATGCTGGTCAACCAGT
>NW_013773091.1:0-4501 GCF_000517525.1 Limulus polyphemus
CTCAAGATGAATACGTACATTTCAGCATTAGAATTGTTCAAGCTGTATACCTACGTTTCATCATTAGAATTGTTCAAGCTGTATACTTATATTTCAACATTAAAATTGTACAAGCTATATACCTACATTTCAGCATTAGAATTGCTCAAGCTGTAGACGTACATTTCAGCATTAGAATTGCTCAAGATGAATACGTACATTTCAGCATTAGAATTGTTCAAGCTGTATACCTACGTTTCATCATTAGAATTGTTCAAGCTGTATACTTATATTTCAACATTAGAATTGTTCAAGCTATATACCTACACTTCAACATTAGAATTGTTCAAGCTGTATACTTACATGTCAACATTAAAATTGTACAAGCTATATACCTACATTTCAGCATTAGAATTGTTCAAGCTGTATACCTACGTTTCATCATTAGAATTGTTCAAGCTGTATACCTATATTTCAACATTAGAATTGTTCAAGCTATATACCTACACTTCAACATTAGAATTGTTCAAGCTGTATACTTACATTTCAATATTAGAATTGTTCAAGCTGTATATTTCAGCATTAGAATGCTGCTTATCACATCATTTGCCTTTACTGTGGGCGTGGCTACAGAGGATGATCTGTGATGAATGTTGATGCCATGGGGAATCTGAGTGTTACTATCAATACTGAAACTCGTTTCGGGTTAAGAAACTGTTATGATGTGTCAGCTCGAATTTGAAATTAAAATGAACCTAAACACAACAATTATTTTATAATTATTTGTAGTCTGCTCGGCAACTTGTCTTGTAATTATCACTGGATTGTTTGTTATGAATTGAACAGTTGTAGTCTTAGTTATCATAGAGCTGTTTGTTTTGTATTGTACCAGCAGCTATAATTTATGCCACATATTGTCGCGTACGGTGATGTGTTCAAACATATTCGTAATGCTATTATCCTCCATTAAAAACTGTTTAAACTATTACCTAGTGAACCTATATTGTTGGGTAAACACTTTGTAAGTTCTAGCCCAGTACACTGCTATTGTTGGTGTAAAACCCGTATAAATTCTTGCCATGGACACAGTTTTGTTTTAGTAATGGACTAGACTTCGTTTTGCTTTTTTTAAGGTATCTTTATTTTCAGCGTATTCAGAGATAGTCGATTTTAATCTGTATTAGACAACTGATTTGTTGTTGGTGTGGCAAAGGAAACTAGGAGAAGAAGCTGGAAAAAACCTTACAGAAAACATCTCTAGAAAAACAAACATATCAATAGCGTATAAAATTATATACAAAATATACGTATAAGAGTTTCCTAGGTATATATGAGAATCCAATAAGTGTATATAAATTTGATTTTTAGTGTTGTACTCTTACAGGCGTAATTCTGAGCCACTAGGGAGTGATTTTTATGGAATTGATCTGACAGTAAAACACTGAAAAACACTTGATTATGTAGTTTCTTAGAAGAGAAATCAAGACAGTCAGTTTAAGTTATCATTCTTTGTATCTTATGTACACAATAATCTAAACAACCAGGTGAGGCATAGTCGCGAGACCGGCCAGAAAGAAGAAAACCAGTCAACAGCACCCGCCACCTGAAGCGGCTACTTTTAACCGAATGGCATGTTTAGCTTCATTCTTATAGTGCACCTACATTCGTAAGTGTGAAACGTGTGTGGAAAAACCATGTCTCGAACTTACAGTGTACATATATAAACGTGTGAGTGTATGCATTCTACTACAAAATAATGTCTTCTCTTCACATGCTTTATTGTTATGTGGAAAGTTTTTAGTTATTTGAACAATTCTCTCACAGCAGGGAACAAAATCAACTTCACGAATAGCTGATCCATAAATCAGCATCAGAACCGATTATTCCAGAACGGAACAATAGTTTCGTCTAACATCAGAACCGATTTTTCTAGAGCGGAACAGTAGTTTCTTCCAGCATCACTATAAATTATTACAGAGTGGAACAATAGTTTCGTCCAGCATCACTCCAAATTATTACAGAGCGGAAAAGTAGTTTCGTCCAGCATCAGTTCTGATTATTCCAGAGCGGAAAAGTAGTTTCGTCCAGCATCAGTTCTGATTATTCCAGAACGGGACAGTAGTTTAGAGCAGTATCCGTTCTGATTATCCTAGAACTTAAGAGTAGCTTCAGGTAGTATCGGCTCTAATAAGATAAGAACTACAACAAACAGATTGGCTAATTTCATACTCTGTCAGAAGAGACTGACTTTTCAACTAGATCTGATAAGCTTTATATTTTAAACTTTCTAATGTTTATAAATTTGTGTTTCTGAATTTATAATAGTTAACTTCACATGGATATTACTTCATAGAATGCCAATTCTAAAGGAAAACAAAACAAAAAACAGTATAGTTACGTTTCTAACAAAGCCCGAACATAGCTTCGTGAATAGTGTGTTAAATAAGGAAGCTGAGAGTCTTTTTACCAATGTTTCTCTATCATAGAGTTTTGGACCGTTTCAGCTCTCACGAACAATAATTTACTACATTTTGGTGCGACAAGCGTGAATTAAGATATCACACACAGTGTTACTCTTTTTTGTGTTATTCCTTCGTGTACGAACATGCAATAATCACATAGATTTAAAGAGCACGCTAATTATACTACGATATAAACATGTTAATATTCCATCATCATAGACAGCTACCATACTTGATGTTAAAAGTAGACCAAATCATCATGAAACCCAGCTGGCATAATGAACTTTGGTACTGAAAGAACAGCCGTGTCGTAAATTAAATATCATTAGTACAACAATGCCTAAAAAGTATTCTAAAATTTATTTATCAATGCGCTTTCCTTACATCTACTAATTTACTTAAAATAAATAGTCGCTAAGTGCTACAACCATAATAATAGAATCACACTAGAATTATTACAGACAGTTACTTACATTGCATTGTTTCCACAAAATCCATCTTTTCTTTCTTATAAACAGTTGGGATGCAGAGAAAGCTTCCGTTACACTCGGTTGTTGTTTTGCCAAGCTTTATATTCTGCAGTACAGAAAAGAAAATATTTTTACCACTTTTTATAAATCAGTACGGATAAAGATATACGTTATTTTTTATTTTTCTGCTTTGATTTAGCAACATTTAGCAACCCTAAGTAAGACATACTTTATTATTTCTTTTATTAACTAAATTAATCAAAATGTTTAGTATATCTAGTTTTATTTGATAAAATATTAATGATAATTAAATTAGAAAGTAAAATATTAAAAGAATTTAGATTAGTCTTAAATCCATATATTAAACTTAGAACGCATAAAAAATCTATTTTATAAAGATTAGAATGCATTGTTTCATCAGTTGGATTAACTCGCTTTTAACCGTATTTCAGCCGAAAACCTAACAATATCTCATGGGGTTCAGCAGCTTATAAATTTGTGACTGTGATTTTAATTCTTGTTTCATTACTTTTTATAGCTGAATCCCTACTTAATTTTAAAATTCATAATTTTTTAATACTGTTAGTTGTTGTTTTTTTGTTTTGAATTTCGCGCAAAGTTACACGTGGGCTATTTGCCCTAGCCGTCCCTAATTTAGCAGTGAAAGACTAGAGGGGAGGCATCTAGTCATCACCACTCACCGCCAACTCTTGGGCTACTCTTGTACCAACAAATAGTAGGATTGATTGTCACAATATAACGCCCCCACGGCTGAAAGGACGTGATCAGGTAGGTAGGTAAGTAGCAGACGAAAAAGTTGCTGTTTTAGAAATTTATTAATTCTTGTGCCAGAAATGTTATCGCCCTTTTTTAGCGTTTTATTAATATATATATATATGCGCATATATATTGTAATTAATCCTCCGAATGGTCGATTTTTCCCTTAGAAATTCGATAGGGTGATTTTCGGCGTGTGAATTATTTGGAAACCTTGCCAATCCCTACTATTAAGTACTACCATACTTAATAATATTTTCAAAAATTTAATCCCTACTTTGGCAGCTTTATACACTTATCTGTATGCCAAAGTAGGGATTACATTTTATAAATTTGTGATAGTGGTTTTAATTCTTGTAAGAATTATAGCTATCAGGAATATGGCTAAACTAAAAGTTTATAGATGTGTCCATTCCATGAACATATAAAAACCGAACAAATGAATAGTAAAAAAAATGATCGAGAGTATAAATCGCTGCTATAATAAAAGGTGAACAAAGAAGTAAAGTGATACAAGTTGGGTAGATTAAAAACGATTTTCAATCCATACTTTGGTTGGCATTGTGATCCATATAGGTAAATGAAGCAGTCTTAATTTGCCAACCAAAAAAAAAAGAGATTGAAAATCGTTTTAAAATCTATCCAACTAGTATCACTTGATTATTTTGGTTACTTTTTATTGCAGCAACGATTCCCACTTTCCGTTAATTTTTTTGTTTTTCCTATTTATATAGTTAATTAGATATACTCATTACTAGGTTGATTTTTTTTAGCTTTGCTCTAAGTAAGTATTTTTTTCTGAATTTAGTATTT
>NW_013773092.1:0-756 GCF_000517525.1 Limulus polyphemus
GTGAATTCCATAATGCCAAGCTAAAGAAACCCAAGTCACTGTTTAAGGTTCTGAATACATCTTTTGGTAAGAATAGCTTGTTTTTTTAAAGCTGAAACTTTCATCAATTAAGTTAAAAGAAAACATGCATGTTCTTCCATGATACATTGACAGTCAAGCTACCTTAGTTTCTTTGGTGCTAACTTTATCTTAAGTCAAGCTGATATTTAGGGCTAGGTGTTCATGTAGAAGCAATTTTAAAATGATTTTTTTTGTTTTTCCGTGCTAATTAGAGGCTTTGCAAAACAAGTTAAAACCAAATGTAAACACCAATAACGAAGTAGTTATCCGTAAGCCAATCCACATTCAAGCATAACACAAAGTACGTTAAATTTCATTGTTACATTTTAACACATTATTCAACTCGACTGGCTCTTCAATTGAAACAGACTAATTTGTTTAGAAAAGAAATATAATATTTAGCCTGTGCTTTATATTTATTAAAGAATTATAAGAAAGTTTTCCATTGAATATTCGTAGTTCGCTAGTATTACTTACTTATTCATTGATAAAAATTTCAAAGATAATCAACAATAATGAAGGAAGTAAAGATCTGCAGTATTTTTTAACATGGTTACTACTCTATTTCATTTTGAAAGTCAAGGAAGTAAAGATCTGCAGTATTTTTTAACATGGTTACTACTCTATTTCATTTTGAAAGTCAAGGAAGTAAAGATTTGCAGTATTTTTTAACATGGTTACTACTCTATTTCATTT
>NW_013773093.1:0-1175 GCF_000517525.1 Limulus polyphemus
TACCACTGAGTGTGACTGTTACCGATGATAGGACATTTACTGATGAAGCAGATGAACCCCACATGAAGCAGAAGCCAACAAGACGGAGACCAGTACGGAAGAAGAGACTGTTGCGTCATCGAGGTCACGTGCCTGGTGTGGCGCCACCTATTTTCTAGAACTATCCTGTACCTTGGCGAATGCTCTAGTATTTACTAGTTATAGGGTAGTCTGGTATATAAAAGAGGGTAACAACGTGACGGGACAATAATGTGTGTGAGTAATTGAACTGCAGTCAGAAGTATTGTTGACGTTCGTTGATATAGCGTTTGTTATAGAGCGATTGTTGAAAATAAGTGTATCGTAAAGTTGTATTCGGAAAGAATAAACCAGTTTTATTAAGTAAGGATTTGTGTCGCTAAAGTTTCGTCGGAACGAAGTTAGGGAAAGTTAATTAAAAAACGGAAACGTAACAAATTGGTGTCAGAAGTGGGATAGAAAAAAAAAGAGAAGAAGATGGAAACGAGAGGCGGAAAATCGAACTACAGCTTAGCAGATTTGATGGCAGCAATACAAAAACAAGAAGAACGAGAAGAGAAATTACAACAGTTGTTAGAGGAAAAAGAAAAGAAACAAAAAGAACGAGAAGAGAAATTACAACAGTTGTTAGAGGAAAAGAAAAGAAACAAGAAGAACGAGAAAATAAACAAGAAAAGAAACAAGAAGAGAGACAACAGCAGTGGCAAGAAAACCTGCAACAATGGCAGCTCGAACAGCTTTTTCCTCCAACAACTGCTGTAATTTCTCTTGTTTATTTTCTTGCCACTGCTGTAATCTTTCTTCTTGTTTCTTTTCAAAATCTGCAACAGTGGCAGCTCGAACAACAAAATAAACAAGAAGAGAAATTACAGCAGTTGTTGGAGGAGAAAGAAAATAAACAAGAAGAGAAAACTTTCCTGCAACTGTTGGAGACTTTCTTCCTGTTTCCTTTCTTGTTCCAGTTGCCACTGCTGTCAGCAGCAACTACAGGAAAATCAACAACAATGGCAAGAGGTACAAATGGAAAACATCAGTAAATTTAAAAGCGAATTAGATACGTTAAAGAACGATTTGTTGTGTGTTACACAAGGAGGATACGTTGACCATCGACTTAATCAGCCCCAGACAATGGCAAGCCCCTTGCAGAGCCCGCAGCT
>NW_013773094.1:0-754 GCF_000517525.1 Limulus polyphemus
AGCAGGGCGCACAACACTCGCTTTTAGAAAACCAATCACTGGCTTCAAATCTTGATCTTTCTCCTGCTCTGCTTTGATATCTGTATTTGGTTCCACTTCATCATCATCAACTCTTTCAGTCGGCTTGACTTCAGTTGATGGCACCTAATTAGTTCAACCTCTCTTTTAACAGTTACCGGAACTTGGCCTTTGTTGTTCCCAAACGTCATTTTATCAAAATCAATTACAAACTTCCTCGGTAGTAGATAGTCCAATCCTAATAAGCATTCGTCTTCCATGTCAGCCAAGTATACTTCCTGTCTGTCCTTTATGCCCATGAGCTCAATAGTTACCCACACTGGTCCCCACAATCTTGTAGAATGTCCTGTAACACTATAAAGCTTCTGTATGGCTTCTGGTACTCCTTCTTGATTTAACACCTTGATGCTCACAAGGGTTTGCTGAGACGTAGAGTCTATGACAAAGTTGCACCTTTGGCCATCCAGCTCTCCTGTCACATAGACACTGTGTGTGCTTGGCATTTTACACCTAGCTGTTGGGACTTTCATGATGGGGGTTGGTGGGCGTCACTTAACACCAACCACTACTGGTCTCCTTAAGACTGACCTGTTGGTAATATTCCTCCTACACTGGCTCCTCAAATGTCCGTGCTTTCCACAGTTCCAACAGCCATTCTTGGTAGCAGCCTTTACTGTGTTGAAGTTGCCAGCATTGAGCTCTCTTGTGCCCAGGTTTGTTACAGTGCCAGCGAAGT
>NW_013773095.1:0-755 GCF_000517525.1 Limulus polyphemus
CTATAACTGTGATTGTTATAACGCTTATCAATCGGAAAACTCAAGATAACTGACCAAGAATATAAATTTCGAAGTTACAAATCATTTAACATCAGTGGATTTTCATCGGACATTAGTATTTCTATGAAAACATTACCTAACTTCAACGGTGGAAAAATCGTCGTGTGATCAGTGAGAGACAAAGCTAGCTAGTTTCCCTTTAAGTAAAATAGATCTCCGTCAACTTGTAATTAACTTGCTCATCGTGAACCCTCGATAACATATCAAGAAGTTTTCAGACTAGAAAAAAGACTTTATATTATTTGTAAGTTTATGAAACTTGTTTATAAATCATTGGTTGTAGTAACTATTTGTAATAATTGTTATTTTAAATGGTACTGTTGTGTGTATATTAAAACGTATTTGTGTTAAAAACGAAAACGGTGTGCATCAGTCTTTTTGGCAAATATCGTAAATTAACTAATATATCGGCATATATTTAAATACTAAATCCAAAGTACAGTTTAATTACAAAATTTAAATTATCAGTTAACTCGGCTTCGGACTATTCGAAATTCTAATACGTAACATGCGTATCATTATTCGTACAATCTTCTAAAGAGAGAGAGAGCAGCATAAGCTTCTTGTGCTTTTCCAGTTAAAACACTCTGTAATAATAACGACCATTTTTCGGTGGGTCATTCCATGGTTTGGGCAACTTTCTCAGAATGTTGGAAATATTTATCAACTTCATTTTCATTAAATGGTAGTACTTT
>NW_013773096.1:0-754 GCF_000517525.1 Limulus polyphemus
AACTTAAATATTCAAGTATAACGCCACGTAATGCAGATAATTGAGCATAAACCCAGTTAAACCAGACATTAAAGAAGTCAGCTAACTTAAATATTCATGAATAACGCCACGTAATATAGATAATTGAACAGAAACCCAGTTAAACCAGACGTTTAACATGTTAGCTAACTTAAATATTCATGAATAACTCCAATCACACCTCATTTTCAAGCAGAATACTGATAGCGCAGATATTCAAGAAAAACTCCAGTTGAACTACAAAGCTATTTAACAGATACTCAAGCAGATCACAAATTCATCGGATGAAGAACGTTAACGTAGATATTCAAGGAAGATGTCGCTTACAGCAGATATCAAAAAAAGATATCACTTAAAGCAAATATCTAAAGAAGATATCACTTAAAGCAGATATCTAAAGAAGATATCACTTAAAGCGGATATCTAAAGAAGATGTCATTTAAAGCAGATATCTAAAGAAGATATCACTTAAAGCAGATATCTAAAGAAGATATCACTTCAAGCAGATATCTAAAGAAGATGTCGCTTACAGCATATATCAAAAGAAGATATCACTTCAAGCAGATATCTAAAAAAGATGTCGCTTACAGCAGATATCTAAAGAAGATATCACTTAAAGCAGATATCTAAAGAAGATGTCACTTACAGCAGATATCTAAAGAAGATATCACTTCAAGCAGATATCTAAAGAAGATGTCACTTAAAGCAGATATCTAAAGAAGATATCACTTCAAGC
>NW_013773097.1:0-2020 GCF_000517525.1 Limulus polyphemus
TTTAATTTTAAATTAGACGTACTTTCGCAGGGTCTTCGAAAGTGTTCTGTTTGAAGAATAAATATAACCAAAATTAATATTAACAAATATTTTTATTTCTTGCTTTTGAAGTTCGTATGTCATGCTGTGTTGTAGCCTACAGAGTGCATAATTCTTCTCGTGATTCATGGCATGCGTACGTTTGACTGACTTCACGACAATACAAATTGCAACATTAAGCGTTCCTTACGTGACGTCATTTTAGTGTCTACTGACTGACGCACAACACATTAATGTACCGTGGTTAAAACAGATGACCCCTCTAACCGGCCTTCGGTCCCCTTTCGAGAAAATTATTTTTACCCAATTATGAATTGTTTTTTTAATTTTTCTTAATAACAGATTTTCAGTTTACATTCTAAAAAGATCAATTTACTGTACGTTATACCAGATCCTGGACTTTAAAGTAATTGATTTCTATATTTTTATGTCTGATTTTGAGATTTATTGAAATTCCCCGTGATTATTTTAAATTTATTTGATTTACTTAAGCCAGTTCCACTTTGTAACTACATTTACTCTACGTTTTATTTGATTTGCTTAAGCCAGTTCCACTTTGTAACTACATTTACTCTACGTTTTATTTGATTTGCTTAAGCCTGTTCCACTTTGTAACTACATTTACTCTACGTTTTATTTGATTTGCTTAAGCCGGTTCCACTTTGTAACTACATTTACTCTACGTTTTATTTGATTTGCTTAAGCCGGTTCCACTTTGTAACTACATTTACTCTACGTTTTATTTGATTTGCTTAAGCCGGTTCCACTTTGTAACTACATTTACTCTACGTTTTATTTGATTTGCTTAAGCCGGTTCCACTTTGTAACTACATTTACTCTACGTTTTATTTTATTTTACTTGGAGTTACTTTTTCTTTTTATTTGGCATTATATTATGCTCAATTTAGTACTGTTACATTCAAAACATATTTGTACTTCATCATGTCTTGTTTCCTTTGCTTGGGCCCGGCATGGCCAGGTGGTTAGGGCGTTCGACTCGCAACCTGCGGGTCGCGGGTTCGAATCCCCGTCACACCAAAACATGCTCGCCCTTTCAGCCGTGGGACATTATAATGTGATGGTCAATCCCACTATTTGTTGGTAAAAGAGTAGCCCAATAGTTGGCGGTGGGTGGTGATGACTAGCTGCCTTCCCTTTAGTCTTTCACTGCTAAATTAGGGACGGTTAGCGCAGATAGCCCTCGTGTAGCTTTGCGCGAAATTCATAACAAACCAATCATTTGCTTGACGACCTGGAATAACTGTTGTAGTATCACGTATATCGTCTAACGTAAATGATGACAAACTTTGGTTAGCAACATAATATTGGCATTTAAAATTAATTTTAAAGTTTTAAGCCTAGAATTTATTTGTTTTGGTTAGATTTTACACAAAGATACAAAAGGGATATCTGCTATAGCCAGCCATAATTTTGATGTGATAGACTAGAGGGAAGGCAGCTAGTCAACACCACTCACCACTAATTTTTGACTATTCTTGTCAGACGGAAGGGTGGAATTTGACCGTCACACTTATAATGCACCCCGACCCTAAAATGCGGAACGCCATTTGTTTTCTTTGTTTGCGGTAATGGGATGCTAAATACAGAACCTCAGATCCACAGTTCACTATCCACTAACCGCGTTTGACCCTTAAGCCTAAGAAGGTCCATAGAGAAAGAAGAAGAGCGGCTATTCAAACCTGCTAGATATTACTTTTATATAACTACAATAAAAATATAATTATTTATTTTTATTGTAGTTATATAAAAGTAAAACCATTCCTGTTATTATTCAGGAATGGTTTTATTTTATATAACTACAATAAAAATATAATTATTCAGGAATGTTTTTTACTTTTATATAACTACAATAAAAATATAATTATTCAGGAATGGTTTTACCTTTATATAACTACAATAAAAATATTATTATTCAGGAATGGTTTTTACTTTTATATAACTACAACAAAAATATAACTAT
>NW_013773098.1:0-755 GCF_000517525.1 Limulus polyphemus
CACTATAGAATGTATACATGTAGAGTGAGGTAAATTACAAGTGTGTTAGTTAACATTACATCTTGTTCACTATAGAATGTATACATGTAAAGTGAGGTAAATTACAAGTGTTATAGTTAACATTTCATCTTGTTCACTATAGAATGTATACATGTAAAGTGAGGTAAATTACAAGTGTTATAGTTAACATGTCATCTTGTTCACTATAGAATGTATCCATGTAGAGTGAGGTAAATTACAAGTGTTATAGTTAAAGTTTCATCTTGTTCACTATAGAATGTATACATGTAGAGTGAGGTAAATTACAAGTGTGTTAGTTAACATTACATCTTGTTCACTATAGAATGTATCCATGTAAAGTGAGGTAAATTACAAGTGTTTTAATTAACGTTTCATCTTGTTCACTATAGAATGTATACATGTAGAGTGAGGTAAATTACAAGTGTTATAGTTAACGTTTCACCTTGTTCACTATAGAATGTATACATGTAGAGTGAGGTAAATTACAAGTGTGTTAGTTAACATTACATCTTGTTCACTATAGAATGTATCCATGTAAAGTGAGGTAAATTACAAGTGTTTTAATTAACGTTTCATTTTGTTCACTATAGAATGTATACATGTAAAGTGAGGTAAATTACAAGTGTTATAGTTAACATTTCATCTTGTTCACTATAGAATGTATACATGTAAAGTGAGGTAAATTACAAGTGTTATAGTTAACATTTCATCTTGTTCACTATAGAATGTATACA
>NW_013773099.1:0-755 GCF_000517525.1 Limulus polyphemus
GATAAAATGACGATTGGAAACAACAAAGGCCAAATTCCAGTAAGTGTTGCTGCATCCATTAATTTGCATGTCACAGCACTTAAGTCAACTACAATACCCCCTATGTCAGAGAAGATAATTTGGGGTAAAATAAAAAAACATCCTCAAGGAAGCCCAATGCTTGTGGAAGCAGCGGAAAACTCATCCAGGCCAGCAGACGTGAACATTGGAAGGTCACTTGTGGCAGGTCATCAAGTAGTACCCATAACAGTGGCTGATTTCTCTAAATGTGAGCAGACATTTAAGAAAGGGGCATTGTTGGGTGTGTGCCAGGAGGTAGAGCCAGTCAATGTTAAAGCAAGAAATACAACTCTAAAGAAAGGACATACACTTCCAGAACATTTAACTGACCTCTATAAAAAGAGCATAGTCCATTTGTCATCATCACTGGCTCTTCAAGTTAGGGAACTTTTGGCGAATTATGCAGACATTTTTTCGAAAGGAGATCATGACATCGACTGCACAGACCTTGTAGAGCACAAAATAAACACAGGCAATCACCGTCCAATAAAGATCCCTCCGAGGAGAATAGCTTCAGCAAAGCGACAAGAGATAGAGAAGGTTATGGATGGCCTAATTAAGGAAGGGATAGTCGAGAAATCAGATTGTCCCTGGTCAGCTCCCGTCATGTTGGTCCAGAAGAAGGATGGGACCCAACGTTGCTGTGTGTACTTCAGAGCTCTTAACAGTATAACCGAAAAAGACTCATATCCACT
>NW_013773100.1:0-755 GCF_000517525.1 Limulus polyphemus
GGATTAGAATTGCTCAAGGTCTTCAACATTTAGCAAAAGGCAGTGTTGTAAACTATATATATTTAATATTGTTATTTGTTTATTAGGTAGAGGTGCATGATATTAACTCTTTCAGCACAGGCTCGTCCCTGGGGCCGACCTCATAACAATTTTTGGTGCTTGTTATAGTTTTCATGCTATAACTTTGAAATTAGTAAGCGTATGTTAACAAAATTTGGCAGATTATCAGAAAACATTACAATGCTTTCATACGCAAAATATCAAATTTTTTATTAAGTCTTGAGGTTTATTAAGCCATGTTTTTCTCATGTGTTCGGTTTTTCTTTTCGCATGTTGCCTATTTATCATGCAAAATAATATTCATTTTAAGATTAAAAATACTTGTGTTCTTCAGAAAATTTTCAAATTTCACATGTGAAGTCTTTGTAATATCAAAGACTAGTTATCAAATGTTTCTTAAGAAAAAACGTGGTATTTTATCCGTTATTTTCACTTATGAATCTCTGCACGGGTTTGATCGACTTGACCGATCACATAATCACCTTTAAAAATTAGGAAATAAATATAAAATATGCCTTTTTGTTCTAGAATGACTACAAATTATAACACAAAAATATAAATGTTTAGACTAAATAGCTTAAATCTCATAACATTATACATTTATATACATTTATTATTTTTATTATATTGACCTTTAGTCTTTACAAAGTGATTTGCTTTGGCCGTGTTTTAGTAGACTAGTATTTTGTAAAATA
>NW_013773101.1:0-755 GCF_000517525.1 Limulus polyphemus
CGGTTATCAATTCGGTAACTAGAGTTACACCTAAGTGTTCGAAGTGTAGTTGTACCAAATAACGCTAAAGATGAGTATGGGGGTTACACATTCGGTAACTAGAGTTACACCTAGGTGTTCATGGAGAAGTTGTACCAAGTAAGGCTAAAGATGAGTATGATGGTTATAAATGTTGTAACTATGGTTACACCTAGGTGTTTATGAAGTAGTTGTACCAAGTAATGCTAAAGATGAGTATGGTTGTTATAAATTCGGTAACTAAAGATATACCTACGTGTTCATGGAGTTGTTGTACCAAATAACGCTAAAGATGAGTATGGTGGTTATAAATTCGGTAACTAGAGTTACATCTAGGTATTCGTGAAGTTGTTGTACCAAATAACGTTAAAGATGAGTATGGTTGTTATAAATTCGGTAACTAAAGTTACACCTAGGTGTTTGTGGAGTGGTTTTACCAAATAACGCTAACGATGAGTATCGTGGTTATAAATTCGGTAACTATAGTTACACATAGGTGTTCGTGGAGTTGTTGTACCAAATAACGCTAAAGATGAGTATGGTGGTTACAAAGCCGGTAACTAGAGTTACACCTAGGTGTTCGTGGAGTTCTTGTACCAAAAAACGCTAAAGATGAGAATGGTGGTTATAAATTCGGTAACTATAGTTACACCTAGGTGTTCATGGAGTAGTTGTACCAAGTAAGGCTAAATATGAGTATGATGGTTATAAATTCGGTAACTATAGTTACACTTAGG
>NW_013773102.1:0-2772 GCF_000517525.1 Limulus polyphemus
TTTTTTTCGACTATACAACTTGCTCTTGATAACATTTGTTTTTGTTCCGACTATACAACTTGCCCTTAATAACATTTGTTTTTGTTCCGACTATAAAAATTGCCCTTAATAGTATTTGTTATTATTCCGACTATACAACTTCCCTTGATCACATTTGATTGTGTTTTGACAACACAACCTTTCCTTCATAACGTTAGTTTTAATTTTAATATGCACGCTATTCTTGATGATATTTATTCTTGTTCCGACTATAAAACTGGCCCTTGATAACGTTAATTTATATTTTACTATGCAACCTGTTCTTGATAACATTTGTTTTTGTTCCGACTATAGAACTTGCTCTTGATAACATTTGTTTTCATTCCGACCATACAACTTGCCCCTGATAATATTTGTTTTTATTCCGACTATACATCTTTCCCTTGATAATATTAGTTTTTGTTCCGACTATACAACTTGCCCTTGATAAAATTTGTTTTTCTTCCGACTGTACAATTTGTCCTTGATAACATTTGTTTTTTCCGACTGTACAACTTGCCCTTAATAACATTTGTTTTTGTTCGGACTATACAACTTGCCCTTGATAACATTTCTTTTTGTTCTGACTATACAAATTGCCCTTGATAACATTTGTTTTTATTCCGACTATACAACTTACCCTTGATCACATTTGTTTTTATTTTGACAACAGAACCTTTCCTTCATAAGGTTAATTTTAAATTTACTATGCACCCTTATCTTGATAATATTTGGTATAGTCGGAACAAAAACAAATGTTATCAAGGGCAAGTTTAGTTGTATAGTCGAAAAACAAATGTTATCAAGGGCAAGTTGTATAGTCGGAACAAAAACAAATTTTATCTAGGGCAAGTTGTATAGTCGGAACAAAAACAAATATTATCAAGAACAGGTTGCATAGTAAAATAGAAACTAACGTTATCAAGGAAAGGTTATATTGTCAAAAGAAAAATAAATGTTATCAAGGGCAGGTTGTATAGTCGGAACAAAAACAAATGTTATCAAGAACAGGTTGCAGAGTAAAATAAAAGCTAAGGTTATCAAGGAAAGGTTATACTGTCAAAACAGAAATAAATGTGATCAAGGGCAAGTTGAATAGTCGGAATAAAAACAAATATTAATAAGGGCAAGTTGTATAGTCGGAACAAAAACAAATGTTATCAAGAGCAAGTTGTATAGTCGAAAAAAAAGAAAGGTTGTATTGTCAAACAAAAACAAATGTGATCAAGGGCAAGTTGTATAGTCGGAATAAAAACAAATATTAATAAGGGCAAGTTGTATAGTCGGAACAAAAACAAATGTTATCAAGAGCTCAAGAACAGGTTGCATAGTAAAATAAAAACTAACGTTATCAAATAATATTTGTTTTTGTTCCGACTATACAACTTAAATGTTATCATGGTATTTCTGTTTTGACAATATAACCTTTATTGATAACGTTAGTTTTATTTTACTTTGCAACCTGTTCTTGATAACATTTGTTTTTGTTCCGACTATACAATTGCCCTTGATAACTTTTGTTTAAATTCCGACTATACAACTTGCTCTTGATAACGATTGTTTTTGTTCCGACTATACAACTTTCCCTTGATAACATATGCTTTTGTTACGACTATACAACTTGCCCTTAATAATATTTGTTTTTATTCCGACTATACATCTTGCCCTTGATCACATTTGTTTGTCTTTTGACAATACAATCTTTCCTTGATAACGTTAGTTTTTATTTTACTATGCAACCTGTTCTTGATAATATTTGTTTTTGTTCCGACTATACAACTTGCCATTGATAACATTTGTTTTTGTTCCGACTATACAACTTGCCCTTGATAACAATTGTTTTTGTTCCGACTATACAACTTGCCCTTGATAACAATTGTTTTTGTTACGACCATACAACTTGCCCTTGAGAACATTTGTTTTTGTTCCGACTATACAACTTGCCCTTGATAACATTTGTTTTTATTCCAACTATACAACTTGCCTTTTATACCATTTGTTTTTGTTCCAACTGTGCAACTTGCCCTTAATAATATTTGTTTTTATCCAGACTATACAACTTGCCCTTGATAACATTGATTTCTGTTTTGACATTATAACCTTTCCTTGATAACGTTAGCTTTTATTTTACTCTTCAACCTGTGCTTGATAACATTTCTTTTTGTTCCGACTATACAACTTGCCCTTGATAACATTTGTTTTTGTTCAGACTATACAACTTGCCCTTGATAACATTTGTTTTTATTCCGACTATACAACTTGCTTGATAACATTTGTTTTTGTACCGACTATACAACTTGATCTTGATAACACTTGTTTTTGTTCCGACTATACAACTTAAATTTGATAACATTTGTTTTTGTTCCGACTATACAACTTGCCATAGATAACATATGTTTTTGTTACGACTATACAACTAGCCCTTAACAAGGGCAAGTTGTATAGTCGGAATAAAAACAAATATTAATCACATTTGTTTTTCTTTTGACAATACAATCTTTCCTTGAAAACGTTAGTTTTTATTTTACTATGCAACCTGTTCTTGATAATATTTGTTTTTGTTCCGACTATACAACTTGCCCTTGATAACATTTGTTTTGTTCCGACTACACAACTTGCCTTTGATAACATTTGTTTTTGTTCCGACTATACAACCTGCTACTGATAATAATTGTTTTTGTTCCGACTATACAACTTGCCCTTGATAACATTTGTTTTTGTTCCGACTATACAACTTGCCCTTGATAACATTTC
>NW_013773103.1:0-756 GCF_000517525.1 Limulus polyphemus
ATAGACCAGTGTGGGTAACTATGGAGCTCATGGGCACAAAGGACAGACACAAAGTATACTTGGCTGACATTGAAGAACAATGTATATTAGGGTTGGACTACTTACTACCGAGGAAGTATGTATTTAATTTTGATAAATAGATGTTTGAGAACAACAAATGCTAAATTCTGATAAGTGTTAAAAGGGAGGTTGAACTAACCAGGTGCCATCAAGCTGAAGTCAATGTGACTGAAGGAGTTGATGATGGTGAAGTGGAACCAGGTATAGATAATAAACCAGAGCAGGAGAAAGACCAAGATTTGAAGGCAATAATTGATTTTCTAAAAGCATGTGTCTTGTGCCCTGGTTGGGAGAAGGTGTCTAGTCTAAGCCCTGTGACAAAGAACTATTGGGCACAATGGGACCAGTTGAAACTTGAAGATGGTATTCTTGTCCAGAGATGGGAAACTGCAGATGGGAAAGTGACAACTTGGCAAACAGTTATACTGAGAAAGTTACGGGAAGTTGTGCTGCGTCAATCCCATGATAGTTCAACAGGAGGCCATCTCGGAGTTAAGAAAACATTGAGTCACCCACGACAGAGATTTTACTGGATAGGTATGGGGCAAGATGTGGAAGAATGGTGCAGAACATGCAGTACATGTTGTGCTAAAAGGGGACCCAAGCATAAGGGACATGCTCCAATGAAGTTATATCAAGTTGGCACACCAATGGAAAGAGTAGCCATTGACATGCTGGTCCTCTGCCCCAAACTCG
>NW_013773104.1:0-755 GCF_000517525.1 Limulus polyphemus
GTTAAAGCTTGTGTCTTCATATTGACAATACACAGTATAGTTAAATCTTGTGTCTTCTTTTTGACAGTACACAGTATCGTTATTTCTTGTGTTTTCTTATTGACAGTACACAGTATCGTTAAATCTTGTGTCTTCTTATTGACAGTACACAGTATCGTTTATCTTGTGGCTTCTTATTGACAGTACACAGTATCGTTAAATCTTGTGTCTTCTTATTGACAGTACACAGTATCATTAAATCTTGTGTCTTCTTATTGATAGTACACAGTATCGTTAAATCTTGTGTCTTTTTATTGATAGTACACAGTATTGCTAAATCGTGTGTATTCTTATTGACAGTACACAGTATAGTTAAATCTTGTGTCTTTTTATTGACAGTATATAGTATCGTAAAATCTTGTGTCTTCTTATTGACAATATACAGTATAGTTAAATCTTGTGTCTTGTTATTGATACTAAAGAGTATTGTTAAATCTTGTGTCTTTTTATTGATAGTACACAGTATTGTTAAATCTTATGTCTTTTTATTGACAGTACACAGTATTGTTAAATCTTGTGTCTTTTTATTGACAGTATATAGTATCGTAAAATCTTGTGTCTTCTTATTGACAATATACAGTATAGTTAAATCTTGTGTCTTGTTATTGATACTAAACAGTATTGTTAAATCTTGTGTCTTCTTATTGACAGTTCACAGTATTGTTAAATCTTATGTCTTTTTATTGACAGTACACAGTATTGTTAAATCTTGTGTC
>NW_013773105.1:0-755 GCF_000517525.1 Limulus polyphemus
TCTGTTTATGTATTACTTAGATTGGTACAGACATCTGTTTTTGTATTACTTAGATTGTTACAGGCCTCTGTTTTTGTATTACTTAGATTGGTACAGATCTCTGTTTTTGTATTACTTAGATTGTTACAGACCCCTGTTTTTGTATTACTTAGATTGTTACAGACATCTGTTTTTGTATTACTTAGATTGAAACATACCCCTGTTTTTGTATTACTTAGATTGGTACAGATCTCACTATTTTTAAGGTTTTAAGATACCTCTTACTGTCTTTATTGGTTTCTGTATATAGTATATGTTAATGTTTTTCCATCATCAGTTGGTAGACTTCTGTAAATTTCTCTAAGATTCTTGCTAATGTGTATGAGGATTGTTTATCAGTGTTCTGGGAGTTGCCTTTTTTCAGTGTATTTCTTGTCAGGTGTATTAGTTATTCATTGTCTTATATAATTTTTTTAACTAAAGTTTTCTGTGTTACATAAATTGTTTACCGTTTGGCTCTTTTGTTTTCTTTGTAAACAAGTTCCATAAAACTGTTTTTATTTGTGCTGTCTTTCAGCAAGAGGGATATTTCAGACATAAAAATTGGAGGAACGTCAACAAAAAGTTAAACTTACATGCGTACTACTGTCATTCTTAATTAAATATGCATATCATTTGTGGCATCTATTCGGTTTAAATTTTAATAAGTTAATAGTGAATTGTGTATTTTATAATGTTTTGTTGAATATTTATTCAGTTTTCTGTGTTCTTCTTTT
>NW_013773106.1:0-1075 GCF_000517525.1 Limulus polyphemus
AAAGTCTGTTAAAAGATGCTTTGCAAAGCAATTTAACAAAATTTATATTTTTATTGGATAGTCAACATTGTTTCACTAAGGGAAAATCTTGCCTTAAAAACCTTTTGACATTCTCTGGTGTATTTCAATTTTCAGAAAGCATTTGACAAGGTGCCACATAAAAGGCTTGAAATAAAACTTTTCTCTATAGGTGTGGTGGATAAGTTAGCAAATTGGATATAAGAGTGGCTGGATGGAAGAAAGCTGAGGGTTGTTTGAAATGGTGTTCAGTCAAACTGGATTAATGTCACAAGTGGGGTACCTCAGAGCTCAGTCTTAGGACCTTTGCTCTTTTTGATTTATATCAATGACACAGATGAAGGCATAGTCAATAAATTACTTAAATTTGCAGATGATATTAAGATCTTGGATGTTGTTAGCTGTGAAAAGGAGGCTGTTAATTTACAAAAGGACTTAGATAATTTAGTGAGTTGGGCAAATAAATGGAATATGTGTTTTAATTATAATAAATGTAAGATAATGCATGTGGGTTATCATAAATTGAATTATAAGTACAACTTGTATGGGAATAACCTTAACAGTGTTATGAAGGAAAGGGATCTTGGTGTAATAGTTGATCACTCTCTAAAGCCATCCAAGCAGTGTGCTGTTGCTAGTGGTAGGGTAAATAGGATTTTAGGTTGTATCTACAGAAATATTGAATACAAGTCTAAAGAGGTTATATTTTCATTGTATAGATTGCTGGTTAGGCCACATTTGGAATACTGTGTTTGGTCTTGAGCTCCTTATCTTAGGAAAGATATTGAATTGTTGGAAAGGGTTACTAGAATGGTGCCTGGGAAGGAAAGCTTGTTATACGAGGAGAGGTTCAAATGTCTCAAATTGTTTTCTCTTGAAGAAAAAAGAAGAGTTGGTGGGGGGAATCTGATTGAGGTGTTTAAGATTGTAAAGGGAATTGATAGTGTTGATGCATCATCTTTTTTTTTTCATACTTAACAGAGAGAATAGTAAGACTAGGGGAGACAAGTATACATTTTGGCAGGGTAGGAGTCACCTTCAGTTAAAAGAGTTTTTT
>NW_013773107.1:0-753 GCF_000517525.1 Limulus polyphemus
AGACACACTATTGGTAACAAGTAGAGCTGAGCGATTAGTGGAACTTGCTTGTGAAGTAATTGTCAGGCTCATTAATCAATTACACTAAACTAATTGATTATTCTTATGAGACAAACATATATATATATATAATGTTAAAAATTGGGGGTTACATATCCATGGTGGGAAAAGCACAGATAGCACATTGCATTATTTTGATTGCTTGTGTAGTAGGGATAATTGAAAATAGTAATATTTGGAAACCCTAATTTTGAGCACTTGATATTTTTGTGACTCGTGACACTGATCGATTAAGTTGAACAAACTTGAATTAATCCAAAATAATAATGAAAAATCATAATGGCAGTTTTTTCAGTTACTGAATAGTTAGGATAATCAGAGACTTTTCTTTCAATTAGTTTGTTACTTTTGCAATATTAATCAATTTAATCATAATTTTGCTTACTGGAAAATTGGAATAATTGAAAACAGTAATTATCAGAAACACTAATTTCTGTTAGTTAATTATTTTTGTGACATTATTTGATTTAATTCTACTCTTAATTATTGGATACTTGGAATAATTGAACACAGTAATAATCAGAAACACTAATTTCTGTTAGTTAATTATTTTTGTGACATTATTTGATTTAATTCTACTCTTAATTATTGGATACTTGGAATAATTGAACACAGTAATTATCAGAAACACTAATTTCTGTTAGTTAATTATTTTTGTGACATTATTTGATTTAATTCTACTCTTAATTATTG
>NW_013773108.1:0-1264 GCF_000517525.1 Limulus polyphemus
CTGTACAAGAGTCCATTAAAAAAAAGAAGTATATTTAGAACAAAATTCCAATAACAATCCTGTTCACAGCACCAACTTTTACTTTTAACCAGTCTATTGTATTCAGGCACGGGTAATTAAAAGTAGTAAACAAAATGAAGGTTCAGGACTGTTATCGAAAGAATAAATTGAACATGGAGAGCAAAAGAAAACAAATAAACAAAAAAAATAGTTATTCACAAAACTGTGTACAAGATTATGAGGTACTACACTCTGGCCTGTCTGACTATAAAACTAGAGTATTTCAATGCTTTGTCTCTTGGTTTTCTGATCTTTGTTTTCGTCTTTATTTTGTTTTTAACTCTTAATATTGCCCTTGGTCTCAACAAAATGACTGTAGGCATTCAGATTAGAAGCCTGACCGTAAGTTGGAAATTATTAAAAGGCTTGTGGTTGAAGTATGTAATCTGTATTTTAATTGATTTGAAATAATTATAATTTGATACAGAAACTTGCCCTATTTAAACAGGCCACCTTCCACAAAGAAATCAATACATGCTAACTTGAGACTTAGAAAAGTTAAAGCATATAACCTTTACCTGTGTAAAATGATTAGTATATGTTTTCAACCCTGCAACATTTGATAATTGTGGATGGGACTAATTAACTACATTCAGAAAGGTTATGGAAATTTAGAAAAATTATTTGACACACTTGAATAAGGATATATTCTATACAACTTATAGAAGAGTGAAAAAAGTATATATTTCAGCTATAACATATAACATATTGATTTCTTCACAAAAACTTTATAAAGTGTTTGCTGAAGCTTTATAAATTATCTTGTGCAACACTTTTTAAGTGCTATATATAATATTTGTAGGCTTGCTTCCTCAATGTTAATTGGATGTATTATTTCTAACAAAATAACCTCTAAAAATATGTAACACTTTTTTAAATGTCATGAACAGTACATATTATTAACATAATAAATCGAAATGCACGACTTTTTATCATTGCTTTTACATTTTCAAGGGTATGTTGAATGAAAATCTTTTGATCTTTACAATATAATATATTTATTTTTCTGTTCCACTAACACAATGAACCTTAGGTTCCCCTTGATGCTAGAGAACAATTAACTTTTCCCCCTGATAATAGCCTAAATATCTTTTCTTTACTTGTATTTTTTTAAGGAAATAAAAACCTCTTATTTTTGCAATGATGTCTTTTCAGCACTAGCTGCGCACAAAAAGAAAAACATATATGAAGAAAAATATAACTG
>NW_013773109.1:0-2379 GCF_000517525.1 Limulus polyphemus
GACGAGTTACACATTTTAACATCTAAATTAGATGACATAAACATGGACGAATTACACATTTTAACCTCTAAATTAGATGACATAAACGTGAACGAGTTACAGATTTTAACCTCTAAATTAGATGACATAAACATGGACGAGTTACACATTTTAACCTCTAAATTAGAAAACATAAACATGGACGAGTTACACATTTTAACATCTAAATTAGATAACATAAACATGGACGAGTTACGCATTTTAACCTCTAAATTAGAAAACATAAACATGGGCGAGTTACACATTTTAACCTCTAAATTAGATAACATAAAGATGGACGAGTTACACATTTTAACCTCTAAATTAGATAACATAAACATGGACGAGTTACACATTTTAAACTCTAAATTAGAAAAGATAAACATGGACGAGTTACACATTTTAACCTCTAAATGTGGATGTAATTCGTCTTACATTTTTTCTCTCATCAACTTTGATATCGTTAACTAATGAAGAGTTCGAATATTAATGAGGAAAGACCCTAAACTTGTGAAATGTCCGAAAATTAATTGAAAACGTACTATAAAAGTAATTAGTGTATCACGCTATAAAATTTTACTTAATTAAAGTCAAAAAGAGAACTTAAAAGTAATCCTACTTAAAACAATGGGTAAACAGAATTGTACACACAATCCGTAAACACATGAAATACTTAAAGTTTATAAATAATAAGAGTAATCAAGTTATAAGTAAGGAAGAAGTTATGGAGTGTTTAAACTCCGTAACATCTTCCTTACTTATAACTTGTTCACTGTAATTAACACTAAACACTTTGTAACATCTTCCTTACTTATAACTTGTTCACTGTAATTAACACTAAACACATCGTAACATCTCCCTTACTTATAACTTGTTCACTGTAATTAACACTAAACACTCCGTAACATCTTCCTTACTTATAACTTGTTCACTGTAATTAACACTAAACACTCTATAACTTCTTCCTTACTTATAACTTGTTCACTGTAATTAACACGTTTAGTGTTAATTACAGTGAACAAGTTATAAGTAAGGAAGATGTTACGGAGTGTTTAGTGTTAATTACAGTGAACGAGCTATAAGTAAGGAAGATGTTACGGAGTGTTTAGTGTTACTTACAGTGAACAAGTTATAAGTAAGGAAGACGGCTTCGAGGCTAAAATGGTAGAAACTCTTGAGTTTATTAATAAATACGATAATATTCGTTTTGATAAAATTTAAAAGTTTTTCGCCTACAATTTAAAATCTTTTAATAATTCTGGTTAATTAATTTTCCGCGTCAGTAAACACAAATGTTACTCTGATAAAAATTATCACTATTTTACAGTAAAGGAATTTCTGCAGGCCACGAGGAGTTTTTAAAACTTGACAACACCGTTGATTAACATGTTTTCCAACAGATACAAGAGATAGCTTCAGTCCACAACCTGGAGATTTATATCTATCGAAACTTTGATTTTTATACTCTTTACAAGTCAGTCATTCTTGTGGATATACTGATGATAGTTTTATAATTTTTTAAGGTTTTCTTGACACAGCCGAACAGATTTATCCATCAGAGCTCACTCTGGGGAGAAACAGCAAGTTTCTCTACAAATAAAGCAGAATATCTGGAGTTAAATATCAGCATAATCATAATATCTGGAGTTAAATATCAGCGTAATCAGAATATCTGTAATTAAATATCAGCATAATCAGAATATCTGTATTTAGATATCAGCGTAATCAGAATATCTGGAGTTAAATAGCAGCATAAAATTTCATGTGCCCAACTCATTGACAAACAAAAATATTTGGATTTGCCCATTTTTAGTAATTATAGGGGGGGGGGGGTTAAGCATAATTTTAGTTGTTTTTTTTACAATTACTCCATCGTATTTCGGCCAGTTTATATGGGTTTTGCTACAAAGATACTTTTTACAGGTCCCAAACATAGGTATGGATAGTTTTGGAATTTTTGTCTTTTGCCCAACTTTTCAGCCAAGAAAGCACAGTTTGGAGTTTACGTGAATTATTCGTGTGTATGTCAACCAGCTTACATGTGTATTTCAACTAACTTACATGTGTATGCCAACCAACTTGTATCTGTATGTCAACCAACTTACATGTGTATGTTAACCAACTTACATGTGTATGTTAACCAATTTACATGTGTAGGTCAACCAACTTACATGTGTATGTCAACCAACTTTCATGTGTATGTTAATTAACTTACATGTGTATGTCAACCAACTTTCATGTGTATATCAACCAACTTACATGTGTATGTCAATCAATTTACATGTGTTTGTTAACCCACTTGCATGTGTATGTCAATCAACTTACATGTGTATGTTAATTAACTTACATGTGTATGTCAAC
>NW_013773110.1:0-755 GCF_000517525.1 Limulus polyphemus
AACAATATATCTATAACACTAAACGCTTTAACCAGTATTGTTACGTAAGATTGAATTTTCTAGAAATCCTTTCCACAGCTATAAATATGACTAACGCCACGCGCCAGGAGTGTGTGTATTGTTAGTTCGCTATGATCAGTGTGCTATAAAATTTCGAAAGCTATAACTGTGATTTTTATAACACTTATCAATCAGAAAACGTAAGATATTTGACCAGGAATCTTTATAAATTTCAAACGTTACAAATCGTATAACTTCAGTGGATTCTCATCGGACATTGGTATTTTTATAAAAACATTACCCAACTTCAACGGTGGAAAACAGTGTATGTGGCCAAGGAGACAAAGCTAGCTAGTTTCCCGGCGAATCGTACTTAGATTATCTCGCTTATTGTAAACCCCCCAGTAAGATATTGTTACGCCTCCGTTCGTTAGTTAATGTCCCGTAAAAATTCTTTCCGAGGAAACTTTAGCGATACAAGTCCTTTCTTAAATAAAACTGGTTTATTCTCTATAAATACAACTTTGAAATACACTTAATTTCCACGGTCACGCTATAATTCACAACGTACGTCACACATGCTCGACTCTTCAATACGTCTCTCTCTGTCTGCAGTTCAATTACACATTGTTGCTGTCAGTTCTTGGCGGCTTATATACAAGAATACCGCATATCTAGTAACCTCTCGAGGTTTCATGAACGTTCTAGAAGCACATGACGTGTTACAAGGGTCACGTGACCTTCGCTGTCGTAAC
>NW_013773111.1:0-755 GCF_000517525.1 Limulus polyphemus
GTAAGCTGAGGAAGTGTTTACCTACAAGTTTGTGTACTAACAATGTATTTTTAGACACAAAGTGGGCTGAGGAAGTGTTTACCTACAAGTTTGTGTACCAACGATGTATTTCTAGACAGAAAGTGGGCTAAGGAAATGTTACATACAAGTTTGTGTACCAACGATGTATTTCTAGACACAAAGTGGGCTGAGGAAGTGTTTACCTACAAGTTTGTGTACCAACGATATATTTCTAGATACAAAGTGGGCTGAGGAAATGTTACATACAAGTTTGTGTACCAACGATGTATTTCTAGACACAAAGTGGGCTGAGGAAGTGTTTACCTACAAGTTTGTGTACCAACGACGTATTTCTAGACACAAAGTGGGCTGAGGAAGTGTTTACCTACAAGTTTGTGTACCAACGATGTATTTCTAAACACAAAGTGGGCTGAGGAAGTGTTTACCTACAAGTTTGTATACCAACGATGTATTTCTAGACATAAAGTGGGCTGAGGAAGTGTTTACCTACAAGTTTGTGTACCAACAATGTATTTCTATACATAAAGTGGGCTGAGGAAGTGTTTACCTACAAGTTTGTGTACCAACGACGTATTTCTAGACATAAAGTGTGCTGAGGAAGTGTTTACCTACAAGTTTGTGTACCAACGATGTATTTCTAGACACAAAGTGAGCTGAGGAAGTGTTTACCTACAAGTTTGTGTACCAACGATGTATTTCTAGACATAAAGTGGGCTGTACGAACGATGTATTTC
>NW_013773112.1:0-1204 GCF_000517525.1 Limulus polyphemus
GGGACTTTGCTGGCACTGTAACAAACCTGGGCACAGGAGAGCTCAATGCTGGAAACTTCAACACAGAGGAGATGATACAGCAGGAAAGGCTGCTACCGAGAAGAGTTTTTGGAACTGTGGAAAGCAAGGACATATGAGGAGCTAGTGTAAGAAGAATACTACCAATAAGTCAGCTTCAGAAAACCAGTAGGGGTTGGTGTTGAGGGACGCCCACCAACCCCTATCGTGAAAGTGCCAACAGGTAAGTGTAAAATGGCAAGTACACATAGTATCTATGTGACAGGAAAGCTGGATGACCAAAAGTGCATAGATTATGGATCTCAGCAAACCCTTGTGAGTATCAAGGTGCTAGATCACAACGGACTACCAGAAGTCTTACAGAAATGTGGTGTGACAGGACATTATGCAAGGTTGTGGGGACCAGTGTGAGTAACTATTGAGTTCATGGGTATAAAGGACAGAAACAAAGTATACTTGGCTGACATTGAAGACCCATGCATATTAGGGTTGGACTACTTACTTCCGAGGAAGTGTGTAGTTAACTTTGATAAAATGACGTTTGGGAACAACAAAGGCCAAATTTTGGTAAGTGTTAAAAGAGAGGTTGGACTAACCAGGTGCCATCAAGCTGAAGTCAAAGTAATTGAAGGAGTTGATGATGGTGAAGTGGAACCAACTATAGATATTAAAGCAGAGCAGGAGAAAGACCAAAATTTGAAGCCAATAATTGATTTTCTAAAAGCAAATGTTTTGCACCCTGCTTGGAAGAAGGTGTCTAGCTTAATTTCTGTGACAAAGTACTATTGGGCACAATGGGACAAGTTGAAGCTTGAAGATGGTATTCTTCTCCAGAGATGGGAACTGCAGATGGGAAAGTGACGACCTGGTAAACAGTTATACCGAGAAAGTTACGGGAAGTTGTGCTGCGTCAATCCCATGATTGTTTGTTTGTTGTGTTTGTTTGTTTTGTTTTGAATTTCGCGCAAAGCTACCCCTAGGGCTATCTGCACTAGCCATCCCTAACTTAGCAGTGTAAGACTAGAGAGAAGGCAGCTAGACATCACCACCCACCACCAACTCTTGGGCTACTCTTTTATCAACGAATAGTGGGATTGACCGTCACATTATAACGCCCCCACGGCTGAAAGGGGAACCTCAGATTGCGAGTCGAGCGTCCTAACCACCTGGCCATGCTGGTCCCAAA
>NW_013773113.1:0-755 GCF_000517525.1 Limulus polyphemus
TGGCTAGCCCTTGTGTAGGTTTACGTGAATTTCAAATAGAACATATCATTAAAAGTTGAAAGTACGGGGGAATGTTCAGCGCGAAATCGCTGGCTCGAACCTTGGACCTTATAGTACGCAGCCCGACACGCTAATCCATAGGCCAAGCCAAGTCTCCAAGACGAAATACGAAATTCGAGATTTGAACCCTGTTCGTAATATAGGAACACCAATTCCTTCACCTTAAGCCCACTGAAACATACCAGACTTATTGGGCTAGCGGCAAATAGGTCAAATCAATTGTAGATCTATAGAAACGGCGCGTGCAGTGGAGTCTTTGCCTGATTCTGAATTATAACTACAATCAGTATCTATTTTAGTGGAAATAACTACTGATTGTTTGTTTGTTTGTTTATTTTGAATTTCGTGCAAAGCTACACGAGGGCTATCTGCGCCAGCCGTCCCTAATTTAGTAGTGTAAGACTAGAGGGAAAGCAGCTAGTCATCACCACCCACCACCAACTCTTGGGCTACTCTTTTACCAACGAATAGTGGGATTGACCGTCACATTTTAACGCCCCCACGGCTGAAAGGGCGAGCATGACGGGGATTCGAATCCGCGACCCGCATATTGCGAGTCGAGCGCCCTGACCACCTGGCCATGCCGGGCCAATAACTACTGATAGCAAAATAAATACTCTGTTGGAGAAACGAAAACAATACAAAAGCAAATATGTTAGATTAAAACAATTCAATGGGGTTATAATTGCAGCTCT
>NW_013773114.1:0-756 GCF_000517525.1 Limulus polyphemus
GCCCATTGTGTAGGTTTGTGCTTAATTACAAACAAACAAACAAAACCTTTACTAGTGCCCTCCAGTGGCACAACGGTATGTCTGCGGACTTACAACGCTAGAAACCGGGTTTCGATACCCGTGGTGAGCAGAGCACAGATAGCCCATTGTGTAGCTTTGTGCTTAATTACAAACAAATAAACTAGTAATTATAAATCGCTTAAAAATTGTCTATTGTTAACTTTCATTTATTTTCCTAGTGAGCTCATCGACTTGGTGAAGACCTCAGATAAAAGTGGAGGTACAGCCCCCTCGTTGTTTCGTCGGTAAACTTCTGAGCTTATTATACTAAAATTCGCGGTGTTCGATTTCCGCGACGGATACAGCGCAGATAGGCAATTATGTAGCTTTGCGCTAAACTGAAACAAACAAGGGTTTAGTACAAGCTTTGACAAAAAAAGAAAAAAAATATAGACTGTAAAATAGCAATCAGCTAACCCTAAAGTTCATCTTTATATTTAAGTTGTTGTTTCTAAATGCTTCCAGCAACCAAATGTTCACGAGGAAGACAAGCTCCACCTATTAACTTTGATAAGTTTTTAACATCGAACAAACACGTGGTGAAGCCATCTCATCACGAGCCGATATCGTGTTCCACAAATCACCTGGAATCGATTACTAAAAACAATCATTTATTTTGTAAATGTTTTTCGCTGGTCACATTTGTGTACGTTCCAATAACCAGAATTTGAAAGTCTGAAGAATATACCTGTTTTT
>NW_013773115.1:0-753 GCF_000517525.1 Limulus polyphemus
AAAAATACATTTTCTGTATAATGAGAAGAATAATGACACGAAAGCTACAAATATCAATGAATTCCATTTTAACATAGTGATGGGATTTTGCAGTATAGAAAATAGAGGTTTGGACGATATGTTATATTTCTAAACATCTAACATAATTGATTTCTTACACCATTTATTAATAACTATTAATATCAAAACACTTAACGTCAAAAACATTAAATCTTGTCACTTCACGTATGAGAAAATATATCTGAAAAAGAGAGAGAAAACTCTGAAAAACTATTTTAGGTCTATACTTTAGTATGTTTAGTTTGTAAACAAAAACATAAATAAACTGATTTGAATTCGATTTATTGTTAACACCTAAGGGTACATAACGTTTATCTGGTATAGCAACATGTCTGAAAACATTCCAACAGTAACAACGTGGAGACTGTACCACTTGAAATTCAAGCTCATCCAACTTCGCTCGGCAGAGCGGAGTATGAAAATTGGGGAACAGGTGTTTTTCACATATGCCCTATACATATTAAGCATACCGGTGCTGTAATTATCCAATATCAGTCAAACGTTTCTGTTTATCTATGGAGGTATCTTCTTCTAAACGAGTTGACCGATCCAGACCAAACTTTGCATGCTAACTTAGTAGTACAAAAGCAATCGAAATTTATATTAAACTTTCCTATTGTTTGTTTGTAATTAAGCACAAAGCTACACAATGGGCTATCTGTGCTCTACCCACCACGGGTATCGATATCCGGA
>NW_013773116.1:0-1209 GCF_000517525.1 Limulus polyphemus
ACCCCTTTAGCACGGACTCTCGTCCTAAACCTAGCCCTGTAGACTTCAGACTGATTTTGGGTTCCGTATCTGAGTTCTAGAGCCATTACCAGTGCTTTGTAGTTGTGTCTGTCGTCTGCTGACAACTGTCCAAGTATTTCCAGTGGTTGTCCCTTCAAGCTCGTTGCCACATATACTGCTTTCTGCTCCTCTGCCCATCCATTCATTTCTGCCAGTAGCTCAAATTGTACTCTATATGCTTCCCACGGTGCCTTCCCATCAAATTCCTGTGGCTTCCTTCGTACTGGATCACGCCTATTGCTGACATTTATATCTGGGATGTGACTTCTAACGGGACTGAAGATGTCTGCATTAGGGTTTAGCTGCGGGGTCTGGAAGGGGCTTGCCATTGTCTGAGGCTCATTAAGTCGATGGTTAATGTATCCTCCTTGTGTAAAAGACAATAAATCATCCTTTAATGTATCTAATTCACTTTTAAATTTACTAATGTTTTCCATTTGTACTTCTTGCCACTGTCGTTGACTTTCCTGTAGATGCTGCTGACTTTCCTGCAACTATTGGAGACTATCTTCCTGTTTCCTTTCTTGTTCCAGTTGCCATTGCTGTAACCTCTCTTCTTGTTTCTTTTCTCGTACTTCTTGTTTCTTTTCTCGTTCTTCTTGTTTCTTTTCTTTTTCCTCCAACAACTGCTGTGAGCTCTCTTGTTTATTGTGCTGTTCGAGCTGCCATTGTTGCAGTTTTTCTTACAACTGCTGTTGTCTCTCTTCTTGTTTCTTTTCTCGTTCTTCTTGTTTCTTTTGCTGTTTTGGTATTGCTGGCATCAAATCTGCTAAGCTGTAGTTTGATTTTCCGCCTCTCGTTTCCATCTTCTTCTTTTTTATTTTCTATCCCATTTCTGACACCAGTTTGTTACGCCTCCGTTCTTTAGTTAATTTTCCTAAAAATTCTTTCCGAAGAAACTTTAGCGATACAAATCCTTTCTTAAATAACACTGGTTTATTCTTTCTAAATACAACTTTGCAATACACTTAATTTCCACAGTCGCGCTATAACAAACGCTATAAATCAGAACGAACGTCTCACGTGCTCAAACTCAACAATACATCTATCCCTCTGTCCGCAGTTCAATTACACATTGTTGCCGTCAGTTCTTGGTGGCTTATATACAAGAGTACCGCATATCTAGTAACCTCTCGAGGTTTCATGAAC
>NW_013773117.1:0-747 GCF_000517525.1 Limulus polyphemus
AGTGAAGATCCCTCCGAGGAGAATAGCTCCAGCAAAGCGGCAAAAGATAGAGAAAGTCAAGGATGGTCTAATTAGGAAGGGATAGTCGAGAAATCAGATAGTCCCTGGTCATCTCCTGTCGTGTTAGTCCAGAAGAAGGATGGGACCTAACGTTGCTGTGTGAACTTCAGGGCTCTTAACAGTATAAACGAAAAGGACTCATACCCACTGCCAAGAATTGATGATACTCTTGATGCCCTAAGTGGTGGAGCCAGGTGGTTTTCAACTCTGGACTTAAAGTCAGGTTTCCATCAAGTAAAAATGGCTGAAGCAGATAAACCTGAGACTGCATTTAGTTATGGCCAAGGTCTCTGGCAATACCGAGTGATGCCATTTGGGCTTAGTAATGCTCCAGCAACATTTGAGAGGCTGGTGGAAAGAGTATTGGAAGGCCTACAATGGAGGATAGCCCTAGTGTACCTGGACGATGTCATTGTATTTTCAACAACTTTTGATGAGGAAATGTCCCAGCTAGAGAAGTATTCAAGTGTTTGAAAGCAGCAAACCTCAAACTCCATCCCAAGAAATGCCACTTGTTCGAGAAAGAGGTGCTTTATGTGGGCCATATTGTAAGTGAGCATGGTGTGCGAACTGATCCTGACAAGGTGAAAGCAGTGCATGATTGGCCAACACCAGACAATGTGGGAGAGTTAAGAAGTTTCTTGGGACTCTGTACCTATTAAGGAAAATTTAGTGAAGGACTTTAGC
>NW_013773118.1:0-755 GCF_000517525.1 Limulus polyphemus
TCTGCTTTACGTGAGATTCATCTGCTCCATCGGGAATTGTCTTATTATCAGTGGTAGTAACTTCATCAAGAGCTTGACTGTTTCCCTTCTCAAAACCGAGAAGAGTTTCTTCTTCGACAGTGGCCTTTCCAGGTGACACGTCTTCAGCGGAGTCTTTTGTTCCACTGTCCACATCATCCGAGCTGAAATGTCCTGGACTGTGATAACGCCAAAGCCTGTTGCCATGCGCCACCTTTGGCTTACCTCGCTGTCCACATTTTATTCGGAAAGTCACGTCTGAGAGACTATCCACTATGTCATAAGGGCCTTCCCTTGGAGACTTCCCTTTGGTCTTCCTGGGATAATACAACCACACCATGTCTCCTGGTACAAAGCTGGCTTCAGTAGACTTCTTATCATAACATAGCTTCATCGAATCAGCAGACGTTTTCAAGTTTGAACGCACTTGATGGTGAATATTATCCATCCTTTCCGATAGCACTTTCACGAACTCTGACACATTTTCAGACAACTCTTGGTGAGCGTCCTGTCAAGCCAGTCACTTGTGGTGTACATGGATTATAAACAGATTGATAGAATACTACTTAAGTTTACAAATAACAAATTTTATTAGGTTACAAAACTGTACATATACTTAACTAGATCTTGTACAGGTAGTATTCTGGTATTTATGGTTACATTATGTGAACCTTTCGTGCTTTGCTAATAACTGCAAAAGTGACAGGAAATTTCCATGATTTTGTTTGAGGTTATGT
>NW_013773119.1:0-1917 GCF_000517525.1 Limulus polyphemus
GATTGACTGTCACATTATAACGCCCCCACGGCTGAAAGAGCGAGCATGTTTGGTGGGACGGGGATTCGAGCCCGCGACCCTCAGATTGTGAGTCGAGCGCCTTATCCACCTGGCCATGCCGGGCAAACGATTTCGTACAAACATGAATATATATTTATCAATTCAAATAGCTGTCCTGCGTCAGCTATCAAACATTTCTGCTCCACTTTCCCTATGTATTTCTCGTTCTTAGACCTTCGATGTTGTCGCAATTAAAAACTTGAAATTCAAAATGTGTACGAGCTGTTGAAAAATGAAATAATTATTTGATCTCAGAATAATTTAAACAGGATCTGGGATTGGAGTTATTTGGAAAACATCCTAATATCCTAGTTACTGGCTTGCTAAATGGGCGCCTGGCATGGCCGGGTGGTTAGGGCGCTCGACTTGCGATCTGCGGGTCGCGGGTTCGAATCCCTGTCCCACCAAATGTGCTCGCCCTTTCAGCCGCGGGGGCGTTATAATTTGACAGTCAATCCCACTATTCGTTGGTAAAAGAGTAGTCCAACAGTTGGCGGTGGGTGGTGATGACTAGCTACCTTCCCTCTAGTCTTTCACTGATAATTTAGTAATGGCTAGCGCAGATAGCCCTCGTACAGCTTTGCGCGAAATTCAAAACAAAACCAAGACTGGGTGTTCACTGAACATGCTCACGTTTGTATGTGAAATACCGCTACTTGTTGAGGTAATATATGGTCCTCCCTCACAAACAGATGCCCCACAGTCTCTACAGTAATGCATGTGAGTTTGCCTATCAACAATTAAGAAAGGCTGCCCAACGATAGAAAAGGTATTATAACAAAACTGTAAAAGAATGGCTACACCAGCGTGAAGATTGAGGTCTGGCTGTAGTATGTGCCAGAAGCAGCTTGGATCTGGCTAGACAGGTCCATACCTTGTACTCTGACAGATTGGTTAATTACATACGAAATAACATGGAATACCTACATAAGATGCGTTTGTACATCATTGATGAACCTCTCATGCAATGACCAAGACTCTAAGGTTGTGAATTACCAGTTGGAGGAGGACAAAAATGCAGTTGCAAGTCATACTGACTTACTTGATAAGGTGGAAAGAGCTGGAGTTAACAACTCTGACGTCAACCTCAGAGTTGACATTGATAGGACTAGCGAACATCATAAAGCTAGGACAGCTGGAGCTAGTATATGCAATACATAATACACAAACAGTTTACACAACTGAAGATGATAGCTAGGAGTTAAAAAACAGTCAGTTGAAAACGCATTGTGACCCTTGCTTTCTGAGCTATCGTGTAGTATGGTAAGGTACAATATATGCACTACATTATATGAGTACCACTTGATCATCTAGAGATGGGACTGTCACAGATTGTAAGGTCACTCACTGAAAAAACGTGGCAATTTATTACCACTTGATCATCTAGAGATGGGACTGTTACAGACTGTAAGGTCACTAACTGAAAGAACGTAGGAATTTATTACCACATGATCATCTAGAGATGGGACTGTCACAGACTGTAAGGTCACTAACTGAAAGAACGTAGGAATTTATTACCACTTGATCATCTAGAGATGGGACTGTCACAGATTGTAAGGACACTAACTGAAAAAACGTACCACTTTATTACCACATGATCATCAAGAGATGGGACTGTTACAAATTGTAAGGTCACTGACTGAAAGAATGTAGCAATTTATTACCACTTGATCATCATATAGAGATGGGACTGTCACAGATTGTAAGGCCACTCACTGAAAGAACGTAGCAATTTAGTACCACTTGATCATCTAGAGATGGGACTGTTACAGATTGTAAGGTCACTCACTGAAAGAACGTAGCAATTTAGTACCACTTTGATCATCTAGAGATGGGACTGTTACAGATTGTAAGGCT
>NW_013773120.1:0-755 GCF_000517525.1 Limulus polyphemus
GGACCATCTGCGCTTTGTACACTGCGAGGAATCGAACCTTGGATTTTAATGTGGTTTTCTGTGGTTGTTTGACCAATCCCGATCAAGAAGACTACCTTGCTGGTTCGCCAGTTAATGTGAATGATAATTAAGTTAATTCAAGTAAAAATAATAATAATAGTAAATAACTGGTGTTAGAAATATATAAATAATATTGTGTTATTAATCCTCACCCTAATTCTGATTTTGTAAATGATTTAAATAAAATTGATAATAACTACACTTCATTTATTTAACCCATACCATAATAGTTGTTGTTCGTGCAATTGATGATATAAATAGAGCATCGACCACTACTGTTTCTTGTTCCCTCTGGCACAATGATTCCTGGTATTGTGTGCAAGGCCTTGTCGGCAATGGATATGACAGCTATAATACGGTTGGAATATTATTACTAAAGGTGTGACGATACAGCGAAATGATACGACTATCGTATCGTGAAGCCGTGATACGATTCTGTCGATATATCGTCCGATACGATATGATTTATGTATCTTCACGAAATTTGACAAGTTTTTCAGTAAACATTATAAGTCTTTTGTATAGAAAAAATCATAATTTCTAGTAAAATATTTTTGCTAAAAATTAATGATTCAATAAAGGAAGATGAGTATTGAGTACAACATGTTGTCTTTATTTATTTTATCAAAAACATTACATACAAAGTAACACAACAAATTAACAACAACAAAATAGATAGACGAGTATTAACTTTT
>NW_013773121.1:0-2656 GCF_000517525.1 Limulus polyphemus
GAACTCGCAATCTGCGGTCGCGGGGTCGAATCCCCGTCCCACCAAACATTCTCGCCCTTTCAGCCGTGAGGGCATTATAATGTGACGGTCAATCTCACTATTCATTGGTTAAAAAGTAGCCCAAGAGTTGGCGGTGGGTGGTGATGACTAGCTGCCTTCCCTCTAGTCTTACACTGCTAAATTAGGTACGGCTAGCGCAGATAGCCCTCGTGTAGCTTTGCGCGAAATTCCAAAACAAACAATCTCCACCGTACTTCACTCTATTAGATTAATTTCCCAACTCCCAATATGTTTCCTGTCTCTTTTAAAGTTAAAGTTTACTCTGAGATCTATTATATTTTTATCAAAATAATCCCATAGCTACCACCATTGTTGTAACTGGTTTCTTGCATTATTTAGTAAGATAATGCCAATATCAATCTATGTAATGATAATAAATTAAGCTGTTTCTTCGTATTTAGAAACAAGTTCACGATGTACAAAAAAAAAAAAATGAGTGATGATTGAGTTCAGTTAGTTTAGAGTTATAAAAACGTTTATTAAGAATTAACTTGTTCATTACCTTCCAAAACTCAATCTGTATTTTCTATGGATCATACATTCGTTGTTCTAAGGACTAATTTAACGTTAAGGTCAAGAAAGTTCGTGAGAGTTGAAATCGAGAAGCTTCGTGGAGGGACTGTGTGCATATGTAAAAAGAAACAATGGGTTATATGGATGATATGAAATTAACATTTGTTGTACAACCGCGTCCCAACAAATAAACTTGATTTCAAACTAATAATTTGAAATTTCTGTTTCTGACAAGCAGTAGGATATACAACAAAATTCTAAAAGAAATTATAAATATAATCCTATATGCCTTCCTGTTGTAGTTTTTGTTGTTAACACACGTACACTAATGTTGCAACTGACTAAAACAAACAACCTCTACAACCAGGGCCTAAGAAAAAAAAAGGGGGAATTTAAGCTTTGACAACCACAATATATCCAAAATATAACTCTCAAACATATCCCTTACCAAAAACGGAAGAAAATGACCAGAGTCACAGTAACGTTTATGTTAACAACACAGAGACGACATTTGAGATTTATTTGGAACATGATACAATTTTACTGAAGCCCAAGTTTTTCTACAAGCTATTGGAGTTTTATGAAGGTAAAATATGTATGTCGTCACTTTTAATGTAGTTTATGTATCTTATTGTCCATGTATATAAATTTAATCCCATACGCCTCTGTTTATGTATGATGTAAGATAGTAAATTCTACTTTTATTTTGTTATGGTTTAGTTTACCGTTTATTTATTATTCCTTCTATCATTTAGTTCAACTATGAAGTTTTAGTTATATAAAAGTGCTAATTCGCCTTCTAGCTAGAGCACGTTGAAGTCTAGTATGTATGTATCTATTATGAAACTGACACGATCTTCCCCTAGCGATGAGATACAGATATTTATGTTATGAAAGACTATGTCAATTAGCAGGTCGAATGAGATGTAATCTCATGATCTAACAACTAAAGAAATACTCTGCCTTAAGCTTATACAAGTTAGTTCACGAGATATAGTTCAACAATTTATTGCAGATTGTTACACGACGTTGTTATTGATCTAGGAAGTATTTAAATTAGGAGTAGTGTTTGTTTTTAAATTACGTTTTTTCTTGTGGTTCTTTTTTCCTGGTTCCTTTATTTATTGGAATAATTATTAAAATTGATATTTATGATGTATTATTCATTGACGTCAGTATCACGTCCTGGCCAGGCACGTATTTGTTTATTGCAACCGTTATTCAAAATTATACTTTTATATTTGTATTTAGTAATAATAAGTAATACAAACAATTCCAACAAGGCTATCTAATTCATTTGATACACATTTGTAAGTCAATGTATTTTTCATCTTCATAAATGTTGTTTTAGCTTCTACGATTCTGGTCTTAACCTCATTTTGACATCGGCCATTTGTTTGTTGATTGTCGATGATTCTCAAGATTGGTTCGATGTAGGAGCTAAGAACTCTTTTGCGCTCTTTCATCGTATTAAGTGAATTTTCCAGCTGTTTGTTTATTGTCCATGATTCACAACCGTACACTCACAAATTTCCCAGTTGTTAACAAGTCTTTCATCCCTCATCACATGAGCAAACAATGCTGCTTGTCTTTTCCGTACTTTTGTTATCTGTGTTGTTTTTTTCTGGTTCTTGTAGAACTTCATTTCTTATCCGGTCTTTATTGGAAACCCTAAACATTCTACACAGGAACCATATTTCGGAGGCAAACTAGGTTGTCTTATTGGACGTCGTTGGAGCATGATTATTGGTTCTTGTATTTTTAGCTAAGATGTACATTTATCATCACCATCAAGTGCCGTGCTTTGTAGTGTAGACGATCATGTCCCTCCATCTTTCCTAGTCCCAGGCACTTGTGATTACATCAGTCATCCCCTCTTTGTGTAGCGAAATGTTTAAACCATCCTGGATCTTTTCTCGTTGTCTACTCTACTTATTTTATATCTCTACATGTTCACTGCTTTATTTTTGAATTATTTATTCATGGACAAAACATATGAAGAAACTAGCTTCTTGACTCTTTGTTTAAGTAAGGAGTGAGGTTTCCAAACGTTAGTAGTGTACCGATTGCCAGATAAATCAGG
>NW_013773122.1:0-776 GCF_000517525.1 Limulus polyphemus
TGTACACAGTATCGTTAAATCTTTATGTCTTCTTATTGACAGTACACAGTATTGTTAAATTTTGTGTCTTCTTATTGACAGTACACAGTATCGTTAAATCTTGTGGCTTGTTATTGATAGTACACAGTATTGTTAAATCTTATATCCTGTTATTTACAGTACAAAGTATTGTTAAATCTTTTGTCTTCTTATTGACAGTACACAGTATCGTTAAATCTTGGGTCTTCTTATTGATATTACATAGTATTATTAAATGTTGTGTCTTCTTATTGACAGTACACAGTATCGTTAAATCTTGCGTCTTATTATTGACAGAACACAGTATTGTTAAATCTTGTGTCTTCTTATTGAAAGTACACAGTATCGTTAAATCCTGTGTCTTCTTATTGAGAGTACACAGTATTGTTAAATCTTGTGTCTTCTTATTGATAGTTCATAGTATTGTTATATCATGTTTTCTTACTGATAGTACATAGTATTGTTAAATCTTGCGTCTTCTTATTGACAGAACATACTATTGTTAAATCTTTATGTCTTCTTATTGACAGTACACAGTATTGTTAAATCTCGTGTCTTCTTTTTGACAGTACACAGCATTTGTAAATCTTGTGTCTTCTTTTTGAAAGTACACAGTATTGTTAAATTACGTGTCTTCTTATTGACAGTACACAGTATTGTTAAATCTTGTTTTCTTATTGATAGTACATAGTATTGTTAAATCTTGTGTTTTCTTATTGACAGTACACAGTATTGTTAAATCTTGTGTCTTCTTATTG
>NW_013773123.1:0-755 GCF_000517525.1 Limulus polyphemus
CAATCTGTGGTACGAGTTTCTCTACTTACACTAATAGTACTGACGACAATCTTCTTCTTTCTCCGTTTGCTTTACATCGTTTAATAATTTCGCTATAAAATGTCTTTCCTCGTTACGTTCATTTTTTAGTGTACCATAAATATGCGACACATAATTCATTTTCTTTTCTTGTTATGATTCATTTTTAGAGAAAACTGAATGTGAGAGTGGGAAGCAAGTTGACTGGTCAAAGGTGTCTGTGTGGGATGATAAGACCTGGAAGTTCTGTGTCTTCGGTAAATGCATGAACAGGAAAGTTAGTATCAGTAAAGCTGAATGCATGTTCTTCAAATGTTAGACTTATAATCTCTACAGTTTACTTATCTTAGTGAACCTTCCATATATATTACTCTTAGAACGAAGGAATTTCCTTGCTATCTTTTTAAGTTCTAAATATACAAACTTATTTTAAATATTAATACATAATTCATTTAAGAATAGTAATACATGATTATGAATTAAACATTATCTTATAATAAAACATTTTGAACTATTATTTAACTTGTAAATACTATGTTATCGTTCGAATTTTGTCTTTTGTTATTAAAATATTAATATGTTGTTTTTTCCTTCATCAGTGTGTGTGTGAAGGCGACATTACTGGTGATAGTTGTCAAACAATGCCTGGAAAATGTTGGTTATCATACTGCTTTGTCAAAGACTGCGACAGAGGAGGCGCACTTCAGTGCTACTGTCATCCACGATTGTATGGCATG
>NW_013773124.1:0-755 GCF_000517525.1 Limulus polyphemus
AAGTTTTCCTTCTCTGTGCTCCTCTTTCAACAAGTCATTTGCTTGCAAATCAATGAGCTCCAACTATAGTTCGACTGGCACGTCAACAAGGTTCAATTCATTCATGTGGGATGTGATGTCAACCAAAAATGACAACTTTGACAGCCAGGTAGAATCTGACAGAAGTGGATCAGCTCTATCCCTTTCGGTGAGAAAAATATCTATTTCTCTTCGGAGCTTATAAAAACGAAACAGGACTTTACTGCAGCTGAGCCACCTCACTGCTGTGTGATAAGGCAAGTCACAGAATTCAGAATCAATTTCTTCAAGAAAAGCCTGGAACTGGCGGTGATTAAGTGCATGACTCTGAATGAAATTCACCGCAGAAACGACTGGTTTCAGTACGCAAGAAATATCTAAGTCTTTCCCACAGAGTGCTTGCTGATGTATAATGCAGTGTATAAACAGAGTGCCCGGGAGTTGAAGATCTTCCAACTTAGTTCGTATCTGCCCCACCAGACCCTTCCTCACTCCAGCCATGTTTTTTCCTCACAACTGTAACACATTGAAGCTGATTCCACTGAAGGTTATAGCCTTGCAAGGTTTTCTGCACTTCCATGAAAATGTCTTCTCCAGTTATTGTTCCGTGCATGCTGCAAACGGATGCCAACTCTTCTGTGATCTGAAAGTCCGGCCCGGCATGGCCAGGTGGTTAGGACGCTCGACTCGCAATCTGCAGGTCGCGGGTTCGCATCCCCATCCCACCAAACATGCTC
>NW_013773125.1:0-770 GCF_000517525.1 Limulus polyphemus
TGAGCATCAAGGTGTTAAATCACGAAGGAGTACCAGAAGCTATAGAGAAGCTTTATGGTGTGACAGGACATTCTACAAGATTGTGGGGACCAGTGTGGGTAACTATTGAGCTTATGGGCATAAAGGATAGGCACAAAGTATACTTGGCTGACATTGAAGACGAATGCATCTTAGGATTGGACTATCTATTACCAAGGAAGTTTGTAATTGATTTTGATAAAATGACGTTTGGGAATAACAAAGGCCAAGTTCCGGTAACTGTTAAAAGAGAGGTTGAACTAATTAGGTGTCATTGGGCTGAAGTCAAGCCAACTGAAAAAGTTGATGATGATGAATTGGAACTAAATACAGATATCAAAGCAGAACAGGAGAGGGACCAGGATTTGAGGCCAATGATTGATTTCCTAAAGGCAAGTGTTTTGCTCCCTGCTTGGGAGAACGTGTCTAGTCTAAGCCCTGTGACAAAGAACTATTGGGCACAATGGGACCAGTTGAAACTTGAAGATGGGATTCTTGTCCGGAGATGGGAAACTACAGATGGGAAAGCGACGATTTGGCAAACAGTTATACCGAGGAAGTTACGGGAAGTTGTGCTGCGTCAATCCCATGATAATTTAACAGGAGGACATCTTGGAGTTAGGAAGACATTGAGCCATCTACGACAAAGATTTTATTGGATAGGTATGAGACAAGATGTGGAAGAATGGTGCAGAACATGCAGTACATGTTGTGCTAAAAGGGGACCCAAGCATAAGGGACGTGCTCCAATG
>NW_013773126.1:0-2019 GCF_000517525.1 Limulus polyphemus
AAGAAAATAAAGTTTGAAAATGTATTCTTAAACAGTATTCATGTATATACATATATAATGTATGATAATTGGCCCCTGATGTCCGCTCGGGTCCTTTTTTGACCCCTAGATGCAGGAATATCATTTGATCACATCCTCAGTCATTGGATTCCCAGTCTGATGACAGAGATATGCCCACTCAAACAAGGGCAGGATCCATGGAGGTCGATCAACATTCATCTAATAAAGAAGAAAAATTGTGTGTATTCGTAAACTAAAGGGTTCTCTTCCACCTACATAAAAATTGCCACTTTGATACAGTGGAACTGTTGATGTCAAAAAAGACGAGCATTAACCACCCTCTTTAAAACCTTACAAAGACAACTATTCAAAGTGATGATAAGATAATCAGAAGAAATCTTGGGATCCTTCCAAGGTTTAGAAAAAAGGGAGAACAATAGCCAGGTGTCAAGCACAAGGAAAAATGTGCTCCTGATAGATCCAGTTAAAAATAACCAGAAGAATAGCAAGGGGAGCAGGAGAGAGATGGAGCAGGTCTGACCAATGTACTACCAGACAGATGAAGAACAAGTTTGAGTTCCACTTGTTTAAAGGGGCAATTATAGTCATAAAGACAATCAGTCCGACAGGAAAGAGGTGATTTCTCTGCCCGAGACTTGATGGCCAAGAAGACAGGAGAAGAAACATAAGTGCTAGATGCATGAGAAAAGCTGTGGCCAAGAGCATGAGCAATGCTCTGGACATCAGCAACTTCCTGTTCACTGGAGAGCAGGATGAAAAGGGGGTGGGAAAAAAACCTCCCAGTGACTTTCCAAATCTTGTCCCATACAGTTTTGGAAGTAGTAGTAGAAGAAATGCTAGTAGTAATCTTAATCCAAGACTCCTTTTGGCTTTAACGTCAAACCTATCAAGCATGGGCATGGGCCTTTTGATAAACAATGCGGTAAGAAAGACAGGGATACTGTCGGAAGGTATCCCAGGCTAATTTTTTAGCCTTCCTGTAAGGAGAGACACATGAGATGATAGGAATTGATCAAGGCCTTAATATCATCGAGATTAGAATGAAAAGTCGATGGAACCAACATTTGGTGGGCGAAAGGAGTGTGTTAAATTCGAGGAAAGCACTCCACCGTGAACCATCTTATTCGACTTTAAACGTTGATCAGGGAAGCCTTCCTCAAGAGAGAACATCTTGTTTCTGTGTTCTTTGATCTTGAGAAGGCTTGTGCCACTACATGGAGGTATGTCATTTTGCAGGATCTCCACTCCTATGGGTTGCATTGCTATTTACCCATTTTTATTCAGAACTTTGTAATGGAGAGGCGACCTTTCCTTGAGTCATCCGAGGAAGGCAGATTGAAAGTACCATCTTCTTTTTGTTGAACATCTGTTGAGCCATTCTTCTCTTCCTATTCACATGCAGGATCCCGTCTACAGTTCCTGTGTTCACTGCAGAGTTGTATGCTACTTCTCTTGTCCTGAATTGTGTAGAAGCTATGCAGTACAGTGATTGTACTATTTACACTGATTCTCTTAGCTCTCTACTGGTCCTGGAATCACTTAATGTTAGTTCTCACCCTGTTCTTGTTGATATTCAACAATGACTGGCCCATTTCTCTACCTTCTGTTTCCATCCAGTTTTTCTGAATATCTGGCCACGTTGGTATTCACGGGAACGAGTCCGTCTGCTCTGGTGCCGTTATGTCCGTGCCTGTCCCATACATGGACAATGGTCCTGTCTTTAAAGCACAGCTATGTGCCAGTTTGTAGTTAACTTGGGGTGAGCAATGTAATAACAAGCTTTTTCAGATGAAACCTTCTGTTGCTCTTTGGACGTTGGACAATGTCATTGGTGATGGTGTCACTGTCCAATTTGCAATGTCATAACAAGCTTTTTCAGATGAAACCTTCTGTTGCTCTTTGGACGTTGGACAATGTCATTGGCGATGGTCACACTGTCCAACTTGATTGTATTTTTAATTTTTTAAGAACAATTGGCCTTTTTTTAATTGCATATAA
>NW_013773127.1:0-755 GCF_000517525.1 Limulus polyphemus
CTACTCCATGAACTCCTAGGTGTAACTCTAGTTACCGAATTTATAACAACCATATTCATATTTAGCCTTATTTGGTACAACTACTCCAAGAACACTTAGGTGTAGCTCTAGTTACAGAATTTATAACCACCATACTCAAATATAGGCTTACTTGTTACAACTACTCCGTGAGCACCTAGGTGTAACTTTAGTTACCGAATTTATATCCACCATACTCATCTTTAGCCTTACTTGGTACAACTACTCCATGAACACCTAGGTGTAACTCTAGTTACAGAATTTATAACCACCATTCTCATCTTTAGCCTTACTTGGTACAACTACTCCATGAACAATTAGGTGTAACTCTAGTTACCGAATTTATAAATACCATATTCATCCTTAGCCTTACTTGGTACAACTACTCCACGAACACCTAGGTGTAACTCTAATTTTCGAATTCATAACCACCATATTCATATTTAGCCTTATTGGTACAACTACTGCATGAACACTTAGGTGTAGCTATAGTTACAGAATTTATAACCACCATACTCATCTTTAGCGTTATTTGGTATAGCAACTCCACGAACACCTAGGTGTAACTCTAGTCACCGAATTTGTAACCACCATACTCATCTGTAGCGTTACTTGGTACAACAACTCCACGAATACCTAGTTGTACCAAGTAAGGATAAAGATGAATATGGTGGTTATAAATTCGGTAACTAGAGTTACACCTAAGTGTTCATGTAGTAGTTTTACCAAGTAAGGCT
>NW_013773128.1:0-755 GCF_000517525.1 Limulus polyphemus
GGGCTTTACAAAATAGAAATATGGTTAAGTTCAATATTGAACCCCTCAGGACATTCCCTATAATTCATAGCGTTTTACATATAAATTTTGGTTGAGATTGATTCAATAGGTTCGGAGGAGTTAAGGTGCAAACAAACACACATTTCGTCTTATAGATGTAAATCTTCATTATCGCTATAGCACCATCTGGTGGCTAAAATGCCATGACCATGAATTTTTCATAAATATTAAAAAGCAAAATCATTAATAATTTAAATACTCTAGAATACATAAAATTAGTTTTAGTTTTTAGATTAAACTATTATGCAAATGACACAAAGTTTGCAATTGTATAAAAATAAGATTTCACAGTAAATAAAGCAATGGTTCATAGAAAGGATCATTTCATTATCATCTCTATAAATTTATAGAACAGACGCGTCTTAGATGCGTATAGAATTCAAGATCGTCTTGTTTCTACGAGGCTCAAGAATGGCAAGTATGTAACATGAACACATCCTGTACCAACAATTAGGGTGTGGTGGCCACTAGCGTGACCAGTTCTTGTGTACCAGCTGCTCGATACTTGTTGTCATGTTTTCTTGGAAACATCCCTTAAGGTAAGTGGAGTTGGTATAGAAGATAGCAAAACTATCAAGATGTCCTGAGCACGGTCGGTTACGTTTCTGGCGCCATCTCTACTGTTGGAATGCGCTGTTATTTTGTTCTAACAGATTGAATCGAGCAGCAAAACACTGGGGTTGAGTCTGTAATGG
>NW_013773129.1:0-1574 GCF_000517525.1 Limulus polyphemus
AATCTTTTTGAATTTTTTTATTAAGGAAAACGACCACAAAAATCGTAAAACAAAAACTAATAATCTAGAATTTTGTAAGTAAACGAGCAAAATTGCGGCGAAGCAGTACACATACGATTTCAAGAAGCCATTAAAAGAGTAACATAAAACGACCACAAAAATCGTAAAACTAAAACTAATAATCTAGAATTTTGTAAGTAAATGCGCAAAATTGCGGCGAACCTTAATAAAAAAATTCAAAAAGATTCATATAAATGGGACTAAGTACTGGTACAAAAAGCAAAACCTTCAATAACTCCCTTAAAACGCATCGTAGGAAGGTGAAACTTCGCATGATACTGTCTAACGAACTAGTGAATATACGTAGCAAAAGGTTAAGATCCATCAATTTAGAACCCTCTGATAGCAAGAAATTCTATAACAGAGCAAAATCAAAAAGCTTCGCTGCAGTACACATACTCTTTCAGAAAGCCAATAAAGTAGTAACAAAATGGACCACAAAAGTCTACAATGATAACATGAAGCTAGAGTTTTGCATGTAAATACGCAAGTACGCAACGAACGTTCATAAAAAAATTCGAGAAGATTAGTCCAAATGGAACGAAGTACTGGTACAAAACGGAAAACCTTCCATAACTCCCTTAAAACGAATAGTAGAAAGGTGAAACTCTGCATATAACTGCGAAACGATAGAGTGTACCTACATAACAAATTTGGTGAATAATAATCAATTCAGGACCCTCTGGTAAAAAGAAATCGAGAAACAATCGGTAACAAAAAGCTTCAGTGCAGTACACATACGATTTCAAGAAGCCATAAGAAGAGTAACATAAAACGACCACAAAAATCGTAAAACTGCTGAAGCTTTTTGTTACCGATTGTTTCTCGATTTCTTGTTACCAGAGGGTCCTGAATTGATTGTTCTTAACCAAATTTGTTATGTAGGTACACTCTATCGTTGCGCTGTTACATGAAGAGTTTCACCTTTCTACTATTCGTTTTAGGGGAGTTATGGAAGGTTTTGCGTTTTGTACCAGTACTTCGTTCCATTTGGACGAATCTTCTCGAATTTTTTTATAAACGTTCGTTGCATACTCACGAATTTACATGCAAAACTCTAGCTTCATATAATCATTTTTGAGACTTTTGTGATCCATTTTGTTACTACTTAATTGGCTTTCTGAAAGAGTATGTGTACTGCAGTGAAGCTTTTTGAATTTGCTCTGTTATAGATTTCTTACTAACAGAGGGTTTTAAATTGATGGATCTTAAACTTTTTTGCTACGTATATTCACTAGTTTGTTCCCCAGTATCATGCGAGGTTTCACCTTCCTACTATGCGTTTTTAGGGAGTTATGGCAGGTTTTGCATTTTGTACTAGTACTTCGTCCCGTTTAGATGAATCTTTTTCAATTTTTAAAAGAAGGTTCGCGTTAATTTTGCGCATTAACATACAAAATTCTAGTTTTTTAATTTTAGTTGTACGATTTTTTTGGTCGATTTATGTACATTTTATCGTTGCGCAGTTACATGAAGAGTTTCACATTTCTACTATTCGGTTTTAAGGGAGTTAT
>NW_013773130.1:0-754 GCF_000517525.1 Limulus polyphemus
AGCTCGTTGCCAGATATACAGCTCTCTGCTCCTTTGTCCATCCATTCATCTCTGCCAGTAACTCAAACTGTGCTCTATATGCTTCCCACGGTGCCTTCCCATCGAATTCCTGTGGATTCCTTCACACTGGATCACTCCTATTACTGACATTCATATCTGGGATGTGACTTCTAACGGGACTGAATATGTCTGCATTAGGGTTTAGTTGTGGGCTCTGTAAGGGGCTTGCCATTGTCTGGGGCTGATTAAGTCGATGGTCAATGTATCCTCCTTGTGTAACAGACAATAAACCGTTCTTTAACGTATCTAATTCGCTTTTAAATTTACTGATGTTTTCCATTTGTACCTCTTGCCATTGTTGTTGATTTTCCTGTAGTTGCTGCTGACTTTCTTGCAACTGTTGGAGACTTTCTTCCTGTTTCCTTCCTTGTTTCAGTTGCCACTGCTGTAATCTCTCTCCTTGTTTATTTTCTTTTTCCTCCAACAACTGTAGTAATCTCTCTTTATGTTTATTTTGTTGTTCGAGCTGCCACTGTTGCAGGTTTTCTTGCAACTGCTGTTGTCTCTCTTCTTGTTTCTTTCTTTTCCTCCAACAACTGTTGTAATCTCTCTTCTTGTTTATTTTCTTTCTCCTCCAACCACTGCTGTAGTCTCTCTTGTTTACTTAGCTGTTCGACTTGCCATTGTTGTAGGTTTCTTGTAACTGCTGTTGTCTTCTTCTTGTTTCTTTCTTTTTCCTCTAACAACTGTTGTA
>NW_013773131.1:0-754 GCF_000517525.1 Limulus polyphemus
AGGTTTTCTCAGTCTTTCTAACGTTCCTTTCGCCATTTCTTTCGTTTGAATCAAGATTTCGAGTAAGTAGATTGTGTCTAAAGGCTGCTAAAAATTTAATATTTTTGACTGAAATACAGCTTAGTTACTAAGCCTGATAAATTATAGTGGAATTCTATGGTATTGATGTAGTAATTTATGAATTTTTTGGTTATTCAACTGTATATATAAAATGTGAAAAAATTATTTTGTTTTATATCCACCTGCAAAAATGTAAAAGTCTTAGCAACCTACCCCAAGCAGCAACAGAGTACAAAGGTAACAACTAGAAGAGATTATTGTTCGCTTTACTCCATTATTTTCTGTTCTATGTTTTAAGAAAAATAAGTTTAAGAAATTATTTTTAAATAGCAATAATCTATATACATATATAATATGCATATAGATTATTGCTATTTAGAAATTGAAATATACACCTGGAAAAAAGTTAAGCACCCCCAAAAATTTTTCAGGATTGCTTATTGAAAATAAGGTTTAATTTTCATGATGTTGAGCAATGTTCATAATTTCAAACATAATTAAAAGGATGTGAGCGTTCAGGTGTGACATTTAAATGAGGCGCGTTTTTTTCCCCACGTGCAACTTGCTCCCTTCTTCACGTCCAATATGCACTATTTTGTCGTGCATCAAATCCGTATTTAAGTCCCGAATTTCTGAATGCAAAATCATTTTAATAAGAATGGCAAGAAGACGGATATCAGAGGCGCAGAGATGG
>NW_013773132.1:0-755 GCF_000517525.1 Limulus polyphemus
TAGAGCACAGATAGCCCATTGTGTAGCTTTGTGCTTAATTACAAAACAAACAAACTCTCTTGAACAGTACAAGGCATCGAAAGAAAGTAAAATCTCTCTTGAGTTATGTAGGAGGGTGAAACTCTACATATAACTGTGTAACGATAAAGTGTACCTACATACCAAATTTGTTAAAAACAATCAATTCAAGACCCTCTGGTAACAAGAAATCGAGAAACAATCAGTAACCAAAAGCTTCACTGCAGTAACCTTACGCTTTCAGGGAAGAAAATAAAAGAGTAACAAAAAACGACCACAAAAATCGTAAACTAATACAAGAAAGTTAGAATTTTGTAAGTAAATGTGCAACGTTCCCGCGAACCTTCCATAAACAAATTAAGAAGATTCGTCTAAATTTGACGAAGTACTGGTACAAAACGCAAAACCTCCCTTAACTCCTTTAAAACGAATAGTAGGAGGGTGAAACTTTGCATGATACTGTGGAACGAAATAGTTAATATACACACCGAATTTGGTTAAGATCCATTGATTTAGTAACATGGGGTAGCAGGAAATCGATAACAGAGCAGAATTAAAAAGCTTCACTGCAGTACACATACTCTTTCAAGAAGCCAATATAGTAAAAAAAGACCAAAAAAGAGGGAAAATGATAATACGAAGCTTGTATTTTTGATGTCATTACGCAAGTATGCAACGAACGTTCATAAAAAATTTGAGAAGAACCGTCTAAATGGAACGAAGTACTGGTACAAAAC
>NW_013773133.1:0-755 GCF_000517525.1 Limulus polyphemus
GATTGGTGTTGAGGGACGCCCACCAACCTCCATTGTGAAAGTCCCAACAGCTAAGTGTAAAATGGCAAGCACACATAGTATCTACGTGACAGGAAAGCCGGATGGCCAAAGGTGCAACTTTGTCATAGATTCTGCATTTCAGCAAACCCTTGTGAGTATCAAGGTGCTAGATCACAAAGGAGTACCAGAAGCTGTACAGAAGCTCTGTGGTGTGACAGGACATTATGCAAGGTTGTGGGGACCAGTGTGGGTAACTATTGAGCTGACATTGAAGACCCAAGCATATTAGGGTTTGACTACTTACTACCAAAGAAGTGTGTAGTTAACTTTTATAAAATGACGTTTGGGAAAAACAAAGGCCAAATTCCGGTGAGTGTTAAAAGAGAGGTTGAACTAACCAGGTGCCATCAAGCTGAAGTCAAAGTGACTGAAGGAGTTGATAATGCTGAAGTAGAACCAAGTATAGATATTAAAGCAGAACAGGAGAAAGACCAAGATTTGAAGCCAATAATTGATTTCCTACAAGTAAGTGTCTAGCTTAAGACCTTGACAAAGAACTATGGGCACAATGGGACCAGTTGAAGCTTGAAAATTATATTTTTCTCCAGAGATGGGAAACTGCAGATGGGAAAGTGACGTCCTGGCAAACAGTTATACCGAAAAAGTTATGGGAAGTTGTGCTGCATCAATCCCATGATAGTTTAATAGGAGGACATCTTGGAGTTAAAAAGACATTGAATCACCTACGGCAGAGA
>NW_013773134.1:0-752 GCF_000517525.1 Limulus polyphemus
ATAGTACACTATGTAGAGTATTTACTACACCAGATTATGGTACTGTATGTAGAGTATTTACTGCACCATAGATATAGTACACTATGTAGAGTATTTACTACACCATGGATAAGGTACAGTATGTAGAGTAGTTACTACACCAGGTATAGGGTAAACAATGTAGAGTATTTACAGCACCAGGGATAGGGTACAATATTTAGAGTATTTACTGCACCAGGGATAGGGTACAGTTTGTAGAGTATTTACTACACCAGAGATAAGGTACACTATGTAGAGTATTTACTACAACAGAATAGGGTACAGTATGTAGAGTATTTACTGCACCAGAGATAAGGTACAGTATGTAGCGTATTTATTCTACACCAGGGATAGGGTACAGTATGTAGATTATTTACTGCACCAAAGACAGGTACAATATGTAGAGTATTTACTACACCAGGGATAGGGTACAGTATGTAGTGTATTTACTGCACCAGAGATAAGGTACAGTATGTAGAGTATTTATTCTACACGAGGGATAGGGTACAGTATGTAGAGTATTTACTGCACCAGGGACAGGTACAATATGTAGAGTAGTTACTACACCAGGGTTAGGTTACACTATGTATAGTATTTACTGCATCAGGGATAGGGTACACTATGTAGAGTATTTACTGCACCAGAGATAAGGTGCAGTATGTAGAGTATTTATTTTGAACCTGGGATAGGGTACAGTTTGTAGAGTATTTACTGCACCAGTGACAGGTACAATA
>NW_013773135.1:0-492 GCF_000517525.1 Limulus polyphemus
CTGTAGTTCCAATTGCAAAAGGCCACGTTGTAGGGCTGTCATATCATAAGCACTTGACTACATCCTGCATGCTTTCCATAAGTTGTCTATGGTACGAGGATGACTATCACACAAAAGTTCACAGGTGACTTGATCAGTATTGTTTTGTATGAAATGACATTCTTCAGTTGTCTGTGTATGTGACAATTGAGCGAGTAGATTATGGAAGCACCTTGTGTCACTTTTTCAGACGGAGATCGTTATTATTTGTATAATATGCATAGATATACCCTATGTAGTTCAGTAGTAAGTTTATGATGTTAAAAATCGCAGCTCGATACCCTTGATGGGCACAGATCAGATAGCCCATGTTGTAGCTCTCCGCTTAAAACAAACAACATATATATATATATATTACTAAGGTTTACCTTTATGTTTTAACTTACTATTACTATTGGAAAGCTAAGTTGTTGAGTATCAGCTACTGATAAAATATAGGTAACTGGGTTTGAT
>NW_013773136.1:0-979 GCF_000517525.1 Limulus polyphemus
GTTAGCTTATAGAAGTGCTGAAAACGAGTCAACTCAAGAAAGTCCTTTCATAGTCATATGCTATGGCATGACTATTTCTTTTAGGAGCCAATATCTCTTGCATAGGTAAGATCACGTCTCTCCCGTGCAATAGAAAAAAGCAGAATTATTACAACGTTAGCTAATTCAAACGCTACTTGCATGGTTTGATCTAACTAAAGCCGCTGAAGGTAGATTTACTTGTTTTTCTAAAAAAGCACAAATTAGCGATATAAGATTGGGAGATAAAGTATTATTATATACCCCAATAGTTAAAAAAGGAAATACTAAAAAGTTAGCAAAACTATGGCAAGGTCCTTTTAGAGTCTTAAAGCAGACAAGTCCAGTGAATTACGAAATTCAAGAAATATATGGAAAGAACAAACAGTTAGTACATGTAAATAGATTGAAGAAAGTAAAGGATTATAAGCCGTATCAATATGAATGTATAGAACGAGAAACTGAACAACCGCAACCAGCGACAGCTACCGATATTCAGAAAGAGACTGATAACTTAGGTGAATTCGAGTCTACTTTTTATGATGAAGAAGAAATAATAGACTCAGAACCAGAAATACCAAGAGTAGAAAGAGAAGATAACATAGTATTAGAGGATAAGGTAATAACAGAAGATACACCAAATATTACCTCTAACATTGAGGAGAATAATCAAATAACTGAGGAAGATAATATTCCTAGTACCTCCTCAACGACACAAGCTGATATAGTGACTCATGGTTATAACACTAGATCAAAAGGTCTTATATCAACACAACCAGAGGTGACACATACTAAACAAACGAAACGTGTACGATTTAATCCAAAGGTAGTCGTACATAAGTCTAGAAATAGCTTGAATACAGTCAACACTGTATCTAATGAAGCTAATGTTATCAACGCATTTAATAACATGTTAAGCTATTTGAAGACCTGTAGATAAGGAAATTAAGACGTATATAAT
>NW_013773137.1:0-943 GCF_000517525.1 Limulus polyphemus
CCATTAAATATGAGTTGTTGTATTGTTGTAAATATCTGCCACATAACTGTAGTAATTCTTATTCTTGTACAAAATTTACTGTTCCATTAAATATAAGTTGTTGTATTGTTGTAAATATCTGCCACATAACTGTAGAAATTCTTATTCTTGTACAAAGTTTACTGTTCCATTAAATATGAGTTGTTGTATTGTTGTAAATATCTGCCACATAACTGTAGTATTTTTTCACCGTTAAAGTAGGAAACTTTGATTAAACTTGTCTTAAAAACATAGTTTCGCTTCTCTGTATATTAGCACAAACCGTTATGTTATTAAATAACACAAGCATGCATACCGTTAGTATGTATATGTACGCATGTTCTAATTAATCAGAATTACATATAATTTCAAAACGTTTAATTGTGACATTATTTCAACATTTTTGTAGCTTTATTTTACAAGGTTTACACAATTCTAATTGTATTTGTTGCTAATTCTTGTTCCTTTAGAAGTATTTAAAGCTTTATATATTGTTTATACGTATTTCTATCGTACATTTTACATGTTTACCTATTATTAATATTTAGCTGTGTATAGCATTTTATACCGATAGTTTATTGTATATGTGTTTTCTCTCTGCATCTTTTAATCATACATACTCCATTCACATCTTGTTCACACTCTATCAGTCATTACACACACTCGTTCTTTAACATTTCTTTATATATATATCAGTTAATATACTTTGTATTCTATAATGTGTTAATTTTAAAAACGCGTCATTTGGACATAACCGCTCGCCACCTCAAATATTATTTGCCATATTAAGGCGATGCACGTATTTTAAGTATAATCCACTATAAATTATGTTTTGGCATGTGAGAGTTCTTCCTAGTTACCAATGATGTTCTACTTAATTCGTTTTTTTAATTGTCTTGTCTTCTTTACTCATCACACAATTCTA
>NW_013773138.1:0-946 GCF_000517525.1 Limulus polyphemus
TAGGTGTAACTCTTTTTACCGAATTCATAAACACCATACTCATCTTTAGCCTTACTTTGTACAACTACTCCATGAACACTTAGGTGTAACTCTAGTTACAGAATTTATATCCCCCATACTCATCTTTAGCGTTATTTGGTACAACAAATCCACGAACACCTACGTGTAACTCTAGTTACCAAATGTGTAACCACCATACTCATCTGTAGCGTTATTTGGTACAACAACTCCACGAATACCTAGGTGTAACTCTAGTTACCGAATTTATAATCCCCATATTCATCTTTAGCCTTACTTGGTACAACTACTCCACGAATACCTAGGACTAACTCTAGTTACCTAATTTATAACCACCATACTCATCGTTAGCCTTACTTGGTACAACAACTCCACGAACACCTAGATGTTACTCTAGTTACCGAATTTATAACCAGCATACTCATTTTTAGCCTTATTTTGTACAAATACTCCATTAACACCTAGGTGTAACTTTAGTTACAAAATTTATAACCACCATACTCATCTTTAGCCTTACTTGGTACAACTACTCCATTAACACCTAGGTGTAATTTTAGTTACAAAATTTATAACCCCCATACTCATCTGTATCGTTATTTGGTACAACAACTCCATGAATACCTAGGTGAAAGTCTAGTTACCGAATTCATAACCACCATATTCATCTTTATCCTTACTTGGTACAACTACTCCATGAACACCTAGGTGTAACTCCAGTTACCGAATTTATAACCACCATACTCATCTTTAGCCTTCCTTGGTATAACAACTCCACGAACTCCTAGGTGTAACTCAAGTTACCGAATTTGTAACCAACATACTCGTCTTTAGCATTATTTGGTACAACGACTCCAAGAACACCTAGGTGTAACTCTAATTACCGAATTTATAACCACCATACTCATCTTTAGTCTTACTTGGTACAACT
>NW_013773139.1:0-416 GCF_000517525.1 Limulus polyphemus
TTTCAGTATCATCCTTCAGATCAACAAAAAACATGCAACTGAAAACAGAAAGATCTTGAAAAGTAGTGGATAACAATGAGTGTATAAAGGTAACCCCATTTCTGTCTACTGGATTCGTTGTATAACATATGTGTTAACGACATACCATACCCCCTCTTTTTTTCCTTTTCATAAAACTTATCCTGGTGTAAGCACTTTAACGCGACCATCGGTAGAACCAGTGCCAGAATCAACTATATCAACATTAACAATAGTTGCTCCACCAAAACCATTATTGCAATTTATAAAGCTTTCATTAGACCCCTTTTCGAGTACGGTAACGCATGTAATATGACAAATACAGAATACAGCAGAATACAGATTCTTCAGAATAGAGCAATCAAAATAGCTCATAGACTTCCAACTTTCACTCCAAC
>NW_013773140.1:0-1203 GCF_000517525.1 Limulus polyphemus
GATTTTTCTTCTTCATTATGTTCACACTATTTCGTTTAAAACTACAATTATTTTGGTTCATATATAATATAATCGTTCATAGACAAGATTAGCTATATTTGGAAAACAAAGATCTGAGGCCTGAATTTCCCCACGCAGTTCGTTTATAAACAATATTAGTTATATTTAGAAAACAAAGATCTGAGGCCTGAATTTCCCCACGCAGTTCGTTTATAAACAGTATTAGCTATATTTGGAAAACAAAGATTTGAGGCCTGAATTTCCCCACGCAGTTCGTTTATAAACAATATTAGCTATATTTAGAAAACAAAGATCTGAGGCCTGAATTTCCCCACGCAGTTCGTTTATAAACAATATTAGCTATATTTAGAAAACAAAGATCTGAGGCCTGAATATTCACACGCAGTTTGTTTATAAACAGTATTAGCTATATTTAGAAAACAAACAAAGATCTGAGGCCTGAATATTCACACACACCCGAATGTTCCCACAGAGTGAAGAAATATACAAGAAAATGTTTCAAACCACTTGAGCAGTTTTTATCAGTTTGAAAAAAAACTGACACGTTATTGTGTGTGGATATTCCATAATATATCTTAAAATAGCAATATATTTAGGATAAATAAATAGACCACAAAAAATAATTTACTATTTAACATCACTCTTCAAGTATTTTCTTTTAAGACGATTTCTTGAAATATTTTTTGAACTTATGTAAAATTCGTGTTCCTATTTATGTAATTTTGTTTTATAAACTTTGAATTATTTTACTTTTCTCTCAAAGGAATTACTAAGAACACACTGGAAAATTTATTTACTGATAAGCGTTCCTCGAGAGTAGGGGTATGTATGTGTGTGAATGAAGGCCTAATAACCGATACGAGTTACACTTGTTAAAGATAACAAACCGTTGCTTAGTTACGGATTTGCAAGTGCCACGTGGAGACAGAAGACTTGTTTATACTGTCAACTGATTACGTTGTACGAATTGAGATTCAGAATGGCGGAATACACAAAAAGAAATAAGCTATGTACTGGTCAGTACTTGGTGTTTTGTGGGTTGATCTATGTACTGGTCAGTACTTGATGTTTTGTGGGTTGATCTATGTACTGGTCAGTACTTGGTGTTTTGTGGGTTGATCTATGTACTGGTCAGTACTTGGTGTTTTGTGGGTTGATCTATGTACTGGTCAGTACTTGGTA
>NW_013773141.1:0-1234 GCF_000517525.1 Limulus polyphemus
AAGCGAAATTTTGATTACATATTATGAAATAACTATTGGGAATTTTGATGAAACGATATCCATTTTGGGAGTGTTACATAAAGGACATATTTGTGTTGAAATACGAGGAAAAACAATTTTTTTCAAAATTTGGTAAAAAAACATAGGGCTAGAGCCTTGGCTTTTCGGTGAAAATATGATTTTTTTTTAAAATGGAAAAAAGTGCTTTTTATGCAAAAGTAATAGAAACATATCGGAGGGTTCTTATTACGTAAGAATACTCAAAATTGACACATTATAACGTTAACGAAAAATATTATGTCCCGTGAAAAGCAAAAAAAAATCGAGCTTTCGCTATTCTAGAGTCAAAACAATCGAAAATGTATAAATCATTTAATAAAAAGACGTCGTGGACTTTTAGATATTAGGATCTAATTTGAATAATCTTATTTTTTAAGCTCTTCTTTGTTTACAATACTACTGACGACAAAAAAACAGAAAAATTGAAGACAAGCGAAATTTTGATTACATATTATGAAATAACTATTGGGAATCTTGATGAAACGATATCCATCTTGGAAATGTTACATCAAGGGCATCTTTGTTTTTAAATATGAAGAAAAACAATTTTTTTCAAAATTTGGTAAAAAACAATGGGCTATAGCCTTGGCTTTCCGGTGAAAATACGAATTATTTTAAAAAATGAAAAAAAGTGCTTTTTTGACGCAAAAAGAATAGAAAAGTATCGTATTGTGCTTATTTCGTCGAAATGCTCCTTAACGAAAAATATTATGTCCCGTAAAAAAGCAAAAACAAATCGAACATTCTCTAATCTAGAGTAAAAACAGTCGAAATTGTGGTAATCATTTTATAAGAAGACGTCATGGCCTTTTAAACTATGGGATTCTGTTTGAATAAGCTTATTTTTAAAGCTCTTCTTTGTTTAGAATATAACCGAAGAGAAATAAAATACAGTTAGTCGAAGATAAGCGAAATTTTGATTACATATTATGAAATAACTATTGGGAATTTTGATGAAACAATATCCATTTTGGAAGTGTTACATCAAAAAAAATTGTTTTTCTTCATATTTCAACACAAAGATGCCCCAAAATTTGGTAAAAAATATGGGCTATAGCCTTGGCTTTTCGGTGAAATTATGATTTTTTTAGAAAACGAAAAAAAGTGCTTTTTTGACGCAAAAATAATAGAAAAGTATCGTATTGTGCTTATTTCTATGAAATACTGAAAACTG
>NW_013773142.1:0-754 GCF_000517525.1 Limulus polyphemus
CCTGTGACCAGTCAGTGTACATAACAAATGTAGGTGTCTATTTACCTGTGACCACTCAGTGTACATAACAAATGTAGGTGTCTATTTACTTGTGACCACTCAGTGTACATAACAAATGTAGGTGTCTATTTACTTGTGACCACTCAGTGTACATAACAAATGTAGGTGTCTATTTACTTGTGACCACTCAGTGCACATAACAAATGTATTTAGTCCAGAATTAGAAGATAAAAAACACCTTAAGTTAGAAGCACATATTAATGTTTTCATGTGATAAAAGATACATTCTCAACTGTTTTGCTGTAGACTATTCAATGTAATGTTGGAAGTTGCACCCATTTAAAAGCAGGAAATCTATTATCAAACAGAAACTGGTGAGGTGCTTGTCCATTTGAACATAGATTGTTTAATATAATAAAAATATTTAATTTGGATGATGGAATTTTTTTATATGATTGCCCTTTGTGTTTTTTTTCTAGTTTCTAGTGAGAATGAGCCAGTTCTGAACAATGAATTGGAAAGTTCAGTAAGTATGAAAATGTTTCTATTTATCTCTTGGGACATTGGAGTTTATTTGAATATCACTTGCTGATTTTTCAACAAATTCTTGCAATTAATAAAGAAGTTGTATAACAGGTATTATTAATGAAGATTTGTTTGATAAGAAAAACCTGAAAAGTTTTGTGTATTTACTTCCTTACAAACAGTTTCACGTGATCAGTCATGTGGTTATAGGTAAAACAAGTAATTACTT
>NW_013773143.1:0-755 GCF_000517525.1 Limulus polyphemus
AAACGAACAGAGAGGCGTAGCCTTCAACAACTGCTGTAATCTCTTTTATTGTTTCGTATCTCGTTCCTTTTGTTTCTTTTCTTTTTCCTCCAACAACTCCTGTAATCTCTCTTGTTTATTTTGCTGTTCGAGCTGTCACTGTTGCAAGTTTTCTTGCCACTGCTGTAATATCTTTTCTTGTTTATTTTGCTGTTCGAGATGCCACTGTTGCAGGTTTTCTTGGCACTGTTGTTGTCTCTCTTCTAGTTTATTTTCTTTTTCCTCCAACCACTGTTGTAATCTCTTTTCTTGTTTATCTCTCGTTATTCTTGTTTATCTTCTCGTTATTGTTGTTTCTTTTGCTGTTCTTATATTGCTGTTATAGAATCTGCTAAGCTGTGATTTGATTTGTCACTTCTCGTTTCCATCTTCTTCTTCTTCTCTTTTTTTTTTTTTTGTTCCACTCTCTGACATCAATTTGTTACGTTTCTGGTCGTTTCTTAGTTTCCGGTATAAATTATTTCCGAGGATAAACTAGTTTATTCTTTCTCGATACAACTTTGTAATACACAGAATTTCCACAGTCACTTTAAACTTAACAACCTTTATAACACACGCTATAAATCACAGCAATTCACACACTTCACTTTCGGTGCCTACTGTTCCCTTGATTCAATTATCTATTTCTTCAATCTATCTATCTCTGCTCTTGCGCTGGTTTTCTCGCCAGGCTTATATACTAAAAAAGTGGGCGCCTGGCAAACACTCGGACATTC
>NW_013773144.1:0-1255 GCF_000517525.1 Limulus polyphemus
GGTTTGAAAAGATAGAAAATAAACAAGAAGAGAGACTACAGCAGTGGTTGGAAAAGAAGGAAAATAAACAAGAAGAACAAGAAAAGAAACAAAAAGAGAGATTATAGCAGTTGTTGGAGGAGAAAGAAAAGAAACAAGAAGAGAAATTACAGCAGTGGTTGGACGAGAAATAAAATCAACAAGAAGAGAGACTACAGCAGTGGTTTCAAAAGAAAGAAAATAAACAAAAAGAGAGACTAGAGCAGTGGTTGGAAGAGAAAGAAAATAAACAAAAAGAGAGACTAGAGCAGTGGTTGGAAGAGAAAGAAAATAAACAAGAAGAGAGACTTCAGCAGTGGTTGAAGGAGAAAGAAAAGAAACAAGAAGAACGAGAAAATAAACAAGAAGAGAGACTAGAGCAGTGGTTGGAGAAGAAAGAAAAGAAACAAGAAGAGAGACTACAGCAGTGGTTGGAGGAGAAAGAAAAGAAACAAGAGAGATTACAGCAGTTGTTGGAAGAAAAATAAAAGAAATAAGAAAAAAGAGAAATAAACAAAAAGAAATAGACTACAGCAGTGGTTGAAAAAGAAGAAAATAAACAAGAAGAACAAGAAAAGAAACAATAGAGATTACAGCAATTGTTGGAGGAAAAAGAAAAGAAACAAAAATAACGAGAAAATAAACAAGAAGAGAGGATATAGCAGTGTTTGGAAGAGAAAGAAAATAAACAAGAAGAGAGAATAGAGCAGTGGTTTGAAAAGAAAGAAAATAAACAAGAAAAGAGACTAGGGAAGTGGTTGGAGGAGAAAGAAAATAAAGAAGAAGAATCAGAAAAGAAACAATAAAGATTACAGCAGTTATTGGAGGAAAAAGAAAAGAAAAAAGAACAACAAAAAAAGAAACGATAGATATTACAGCAGTTGTTGGAGGAAAGAGAAAAGAAACAAGAAGAACGAGAAAATAAACAAGAAGAGAGGATATAGCAGTGGTTGGAAGAGAAAGAAAATAAACAAGAAGAGAGGATAAAGCAGTGGTTGGAAGAGAAAGAAAATAAACAAGAAGAGAGGATATAGCAGTGGTTGTAAGAGAAAGAAAATAAACAAGAAGAGAAAGAGTAGAACAATGGTTGGAGGAGAAAACAAATTAACAAGAAAAACAAAAAAAGAGATAACAGCCGTTGTTGGAGGAAAAGAAAAGAAACAAGAAAACGAGAAAATAAACAAGAAGAAAGGCTACAGCAGTGGTTGAAGGAGAAAGAAAAGAAACAAGAAAAGAA
>NW_013773145.1:0-750 GCF_000517525.1 Limulus polyphemus
TTAAAATGCATTTAACCAGATAAAATATGTCGATTACTGCACGCCCATTACGCGTTTAGTGGCGGGGGGGCAAGAAGGCGTGAGGGAGGGGATTGCCATGAAATCTTATAAGTATAGTAAGTTTCTGAATTAAGCGATTTTCTGTTATATCACCCACGTTTTTCTTAAAAACAAACCTCTTTAATCAGCTGATACTCTAAATTAAGAAATGAGCAAATATTTTCCCAGTTTTGTTCTTTATACAGTTATGTCACCGGTTGTTAATTAATTTTCCGTAACTTCGTTCCGAAGAAACTTAAGCGACACAAGTTCTTTTTTAGTAAAAACTGGTTTATTCTTTCCGAATATAACTCTGCGATACACTTAATCTCAATACTCGCGCTAAAACAACACTGTAACGAACGAACGCTAAATTCAACAATACCCTGTGACTGCAGTTCAATTACTCACTATCTACACACACACATTACATTCACCTCTTTTATATACCAGCCTACCCTATCTAGTAAATACTAGAGCATTCGCCAAGGTACAGGATAGTTCTAGAAACGTGGCGTCACACTAGTCATGTGACTTTGCTGACGCAACACTGTCCCCTCCTGAATATTTTTCGTCCCGAACAATAACCACATATAATAAACCAATAACAAAAACTTAATTAAAATGCACAGAATTACAAACACAAAATTACAATTCAACAAAGTCTCTTAATTTTACGGGACGTATCTTCTTCCGTACTGGTCTCCATCT
>NW_013773146.1:0-1198 GCF_000517525.1 Limulus polyphemus
GTGTCTTTTTAGTACTACTTACACTAAATTTTTGGACATTCTAAATGGCCTTTTGTCCTTCTTAGATAATATTTTTACGACTTTGATAAATGTATTCTTAATATTTCTTACACTAGATATTTTGACATTCATAATGGTCTTTATAGTCTTTCTTTCACTAGGTTTTGTTGACTTGGATAACTGTCTTTTTAGTCCTTCTTCCACTAGATTTTGTTAACTTAGATAACGATCATTTTAATAATTCTTACACAAGATTTTTTGACATTCATAATGGTCTTTTTCGTAATTCTTACATTGGATTTTTTGACATTCATAATGGTCTTTTTGTTCTTCTTTCATTATATATTTACGACTTTGATAACTGTCTTTTTAGTAATTCTTACACTAGATTTTTTGACATTCATAATGGTTTTTATAGTCTTTCTTTCACTAGATTTTTTTAACTTGGATAACTGTCTTTTTAGTCCTTCTTTCACTAGATTTTGTTAACTTTGATAACGATCATTTTAATAATTCTTACACTAGATTTTTTGACATTCATAATGGTAATTTTAGTCCTTATTATACTAGATTTTTGACATTCATAATGGTCTTTATAGTCTTTCTTTCAACAGATTTTGTTGACTTGGATAACTGTCTTTTTAGTCCTTCTTCCACTAGATTTTGTTAACTTTGATAACGATCAATTTTTTTAATTTTTACACTAGATTTTTTGACATTCATAATTGTCTTTTTAGTCCTACATCCACTAAATTGTAGGAGAAAAAGACCATTATGAATGTCAAAATTAGATTATATATTTACGACTTTGACTAGTGAAAAAAGACTATAAAGACCATTATGAATGTCAAAATATCTAGTGTAAGAATTAAAAAAAAGACAGTTAATCCAAGTCAACAAAATACTAAAAATACATTTCCTTTTACCACTAGATTTTATTAACTTTGATAACGATCATTTTAATAATTCTTACACAAGATTTTTTGATATCTAGTGTAAGAATTACTAAAAAGACAGTTATCAAAGTCGTTAATATATAATGTAAGAAGAACAAAAAGACCATTATGAATGTCAAAAAATCCAATGTAAGAATTACTAAAAAAGACCATTATGAATGATTATGAATGTCAAAAGAAAGACTATAAAAACCGTGAAACAAAATCTATTGACTTGGATAAATGTATTTTTAGTCCTTTTA
>NW_013773147.1:0-755 GCF_000517525.1 Limulus polyphemus
TGCGTCCCCTCGTAGGACTCCATGGTGGGTGGGGTCAGTGGGCACTGAATCTCTCTCTTTAATTATGGATCCCCCCCATTCCAAATAAAAAAAATTTAAAAATCTGCTTATTGGTAAACGACCACGCCTAGAAGACTGAACAGCAGTCTCCATCACACAGTGCACCTGTACGTCACTTTTTAATCATGCATTCACTGTCAGATAAATCTTTAGGGCAAATGTCTCCCTTTTTTATTCAGAAGGGCTTAGAGGGGCTTGCTGGCTCTCCAAAGTTAGTTAAGAAGCTACGTTCTGGAGACATCTTAGTAGAAACTTTCCATTCTAAGCACAGTGAACTTCTCTTGAATTCAAAGGCCATTGGGGATATACCCATTGAGGTTACTCCCCATGCTTCCTTGAATTTCTCACGAGTAGTTATCGTAAAGAGGGATTTAAAATCTATCCCCGAGACGAAGATCCTTGCTGGTTTCTCCAATCAAGGAGTTTCGGTAGTTCGAAGGATCTCCACTCGTCAAGATGGAATTATGGTGCCGACCTCAGTTTTAATTTTGACGTTTTCATCACCACGTACACCTGCCACCATTAAGGCAGGTTATTTGAACTGTAAGGTACGACCCTATATTCCCAACCCCCTCCGATGTTTTCAGTGTCAGAGGTTCGGTCACTCAAAGACATCTTGTCGTGGTTCTGTGACGTGTGCTCGTTGTGGTGGCAAGGACCACGACTCCTTCAAGTGCAAAATGGACCCTCATTGT
>NW_013773148.1:0-753 GCF_000517525.1 Limulus polyphemus
GTCACGTCACGCCGTGACCATCTTATATATATATATATATACCAGACCACCCCCAATCTAGCAAATGCTAGATCACTCCCGAAGGAACAGGATAGTTCTAGAAACGTGGCGTGACACTAGTTTATCTAGAAAGTCACGTCTGAGAGACGATCCACTATGTCATATGGGCCTTCCCATGGAGAAGACAACTTAGGAGACTTCCATTTGGTCTTCCTGGGATTATAAAACCATACCTTGTCTCCTGGTACAAAGCTGACTTCAGTAGATCTCTTATCATAAGTTAACTTCATCGAATCAGCAGATGTCTTCAAGTTTGAACGCACTTGATGGTGAATATCATCCATCCTTTCCGATAACACTTTCACAAACTCTGACACATTTTCAGGCAACTCTTCATAAGGTGGGCATCCCTTACGCTTGGGTCCCCTTTTAGCACTACATGTACTGCATGTCCTGCACCATTCTTCCACATCTCGTCTCATACCTATCCAGTAAAATATTTGTCGTATGTGACTCAATATCTTCTTAATTCCGAGATGTCCTCCTGTTACAGTATCATGGGATTGACGCAGCACAACTTCCCGTAACTTTCTCGGTATAACCGTTTGCCAGGTCGTCACTTTCCCATCTGCAGTTTCCCATCTCCGAACAAGAATACCATTTTCAAGCTTCAGTTGGTCCCATTGTGCCCAATAGTGCTTTGTCACAGGGCTTAGACTAGACACCTTCTCCCAAGCAGGGTGCACAACACTT
>NW_013773149.1:0-753 GCF_000517525.1 Limulus polyphemus
ATTAGTATAAGTGTAAAGGGTGGTCGAGGTATATCTGGTTAATGTTTCGGTCAAAACGCCGATTAAATATTTCTTTTTATCGTTTTACTCAAGGAAGGTTTCACAAATTGGGGAACGCAGGAAAGTGTCAAGGGAGCCTTAGCAAATACATAATACTATTAATGTACTCAGTGTCTATAGATTCAGTTGGTGGTGGTGGTGGTAGGGGGCTCAGTAAGAATGCAGAATGTTCTGAGGACTTGTGCCGAGAAAGTTTGGGAACCCATGGTTTAGCCGATACGTTGACCAAGTATTTCTTGTTCCCCTACAGCAATCTTACAACTTTTTTTTCATGGCCCCTGTATTTTATAAGGAATTTAACGATTTAGAATAAAACGAAAACATAAGGTAATTCTTAAAGGACTTGACTTAATCTTACATATCAACATCCCACAATGTTAATGACTAACCACTCACCTTAGATAAAACTACAACCACAGAATAAACAATTTACAGCTTACCAAAAGAAGAAGAAAAAAAAGAAGAATTCAGGATGAAGTCTACAGTCTAGAAAGTCATGAAATGTAAACCCACTATAATAACGCGTTACCAGAATAAAAAAATGCCCTCAGAAACTTATGAAGGACAAGGCTGTAACAACTCTACCAGCAGACAAAGAGAATATCACTGTCGTCACAGAACACCCTATCAAACTCCAAACTCAAGATGGAGATGGCCACTACAAAGGGAATATCACCGTCGTCACGGAATACC
>NW_013773150.1:0-754 GCF_000517525.1 Limulus polyphemus
ACTGATATTGACAAGCTAGAATATAAAATAAGAGCCTCATATCTTTTCAGTTTACTAAGATATTGCTCATGTAATAAATCAAACACAGTGGCATACTACCCACCTCTTTCCATTTTTGGAAATGCTCCCTTATATACAATTACTTCTATATGTTACAAGAATAACCAATCAAAAGCTCAGAATAGTGGCTTTCTAAGCTATTTTAAATTCTTTGGATGCCATCTCTTTCTTTCGAACCAAGATTTAAAGGAGGTAGGTTGTCTTTAGTCTGCTCTAATTTCATATTTTTTTAGACTGAAATACACTTTAGTTACTAAGCTTGATAAATTATAATGGAATTCTGTGGTATTGATATAGTAATTTATGATTTTTTGGTTATTCAACTGTATATTTATGATTTTTTAGTTATTCAACTGTATATATAAAACCTAAATAAAATTTTGTTTCATATCCTGTATGTGCAAAATTTTAAAAGTTTTAGCAACCTACATCAAGCAGCAACCAAGTACAAAGGTTGTAAGTAGGTCAGTCCTAGGGCCCATGCTGAAAGAGTTAATGCACTGATAAAGCTCTTGATGCCTTCATCAGATTTATCATGGAACAAAAGTATTGTGCCTGTTAAGTGCTTAGTGTTGTGTGGACTTACTTGTGTGTTCAAATTCGATGACGAGGAACCCACTTTGAGACTGATAATGGCTGGAGACGGCTTGAATGGGTAATGATGATGACAAAACCTTGTCGAAACGTTGTACAT
>NW_013773151.1:0-952 GCF_000517525.1 Limulus polyphemus
GAAGCCAACGAGACGGAGACCAGTACGGAAGAAGATACGTCCCGTGTAAAATTAAGAGACTTTGTTGAATTGTAATTTTGTGTTTGTAATTCTGTACATTTAATTAAGTTATTGTTAATTGTTATTGGTTTATTGTATGTGGTTATTGTTCGGGACGAACAATATTAAGAAGGGGGCAGTGTTGCGTCATAGAGATCATGTGATTCTCACGCTCTCTACTTTCTAGAATTATCCTGTACTTTGGCGAATGCTCTAGTATTTACTAGATATAGGGTAGTTGGGTATATAAAAGAGGGGGACAACGTGACGCGGTAATGTGTGTATAGACAGTGAGTAATTGATCTGCAGTCAGAGTGCACGAGAGACGTTACAGCGTTTGTTTAGCGCTATTGTTGAAGTTGAGTGTATCGGTAAAGTTGTATTCAGAAAGAATAAACCAGTTTTATTAAGTAAAGAACTTGTGTCGCTAAAGTTTCGTCGGAACGAAGTTACGGAAAGTTAATTAACAAACGGAGACGTAACAATATCTTAGTGTACATGAACATGGTTGGTTTAAAGTTAAGAAGAAGGAACAAGATTACAGCTTATATTCTTTATTTTCGAGTAAACAAAAAGTATTTTCACCTAATTTAGTGTCACTTTAAATACCTGGACAGCCGCCAAAAAAACACCACTACCGACAACTCCTCTGAACAACTCAAAGTCTACTATACAAACCAATTCTCCACTGCATACAAGACAGACGAACGGATTCTAAAGGATATAGTTTACAAAAATACTACACCAAAGAAACAGAACACAAAACTGCAACTCAACATCTACTACATCTCTACCACAACGTCGGACCTTATCGTGAAAAACAGCCCTGCTAAAAAGACAACAGATCTACAGGAAGTGAACGTCATTTACGAGTACAAGTGTAATAAAGGAGACTGCGAGCTCCTGGCAAACG
>NW_013773152.1:0-755 GCF_000517525.1 Limulus polyphemus
AATACAGATGGATAGTGGCTGGTAGGTCTTTTAATACACAAACAAACTATTGTGTTGTGAAGGGGTTATGAAAACTTAGCATATTTGGACTATTTCCAAATATAGATAAGGCTTAAAGGTAAATTTGACCTGAACCATAAATTCAAAAAAAATGTTCCAATTTTTTTTTTCCTTATGCGCTTTATCTTATATGCGTATATATTTCTGACCACATTAAACAGAATTGAACACTAAATTATTAACAGTGTATCGTATTGCTTTGCTTGTTTATTTCTTCCAAAAATTCGCGAAAACTACAAAAGGGCTATCTGCGCTAGCTATGCTTACTTTGAAAGTCATAAACCAGAGATGAGGTAGCTTCTCATAGGACGCCACCATCTTGATACCTGTAGGGAATCATCTGCCTCGCATTCATTTCCATTCAAGTGAAAAACAAGTAAGGTAGGCGCAAAGTCATTTAATAAAGTTTAGAATTTCATTGGACAGTCAATGTGGTTTCACTAAGGGAAAATCTTGCCTTACAAATCTTTTAACATTCTTTGAAAAGGTTATTACCTATGTAGATGAAGGTAAGAGTGTAGATTTGGTGTATCTGTATTTTCAGAAAGCATTTGACAAGGTGCCACATAAAAGGCTTGTAAAAATATTAGCTCTATAGGTGTGGGGAATAAGTTAGCAAATTGGATAGAAGAGTGATTGTATAGAAGAAAACAGAGGGTTGTTATAAATGGAGTTCAGTCAAACTGGATTAATGT
>NW_013773153.1:0-754 GCF_000517525.1 Limulus polyphemus
GTAATTCTGTACATTTTAATTAAATTATTGTTATTGGTTTATTATATGCGGTTATTGTTCGGGACGAACAATATTAAGGAGGGGCAGTGTTGCGTCATCGAGTCACATGACTACTGTGACGCAACGTTTCTAGAACTATCGTGTACCTTGGCGAATGTTCTAGTTCTTACTAGATATAGGGTAGGCTGGTATATAAAAGATGGGAATGTAATGTCTGGGTAGATAGTGAGTAATTGAACTGCAGTCAGAGAGCACGAGAGACGTTACAGCGTTTGTTTAGCGCGATTGTTGAAGTTGAATATATCGGTAAAGTTATATTCGGAAAGAATAAACCAGTTTTTATTAAGTAAGGACTTGTGTCGTTAAAGTGTCGTCGCAACGAAGTTACGGAACGTTAATTAAGAAACGGAGACGTAACAATACGTCTTGTACGTGTCGATCGAATCCATGCCTATCTAGACTGGATAGAGAGAAACACTGAGGTATTAGATAAGGGTGTACTCGAAAAGCCTCATTTGATTTTCACGAGCCAAATGAAGTCTTTGCACAATCTTATTAAGTAGCCCCTATTTGTGGATTAAATTATATTTTTCTTATATATACTTTATCAACAATTTTAGGGCCAAATAAACCATTTTCTCTATGTTCCCAAAAAGTAACGTTTAGTTATCTCTTCCTTTATTTGTACGTTTTCTTCACAAACGTATTACGTTTACTACATTTCCTCAAATATCTTAAAGCATTGGTCTAAGCT
>NW_013773154.1:0-754 GCF_000517525.1 Limulus polyphemus
GCAAAGTGACAAGAGATGGAAAATGTCATGGATGGCCTAATTAAGGAAGGTATAGTCGAGAAATCAGATTGTCCTTGGTCAGCTCCCGTCGTGTTAGTCCAGAAGAAGGATAAGACCCAACGTTGTTGTGACGACTTCATGGCTCTTAACAGTATAACCTTTTATTTTACCCAAAATTTTCTCTGACATAGGGGGTATTGTAGTTGACTTAAGTGCTGTGACATGCAAAACAACAGAAGCAGCAACACTTATCAGAATTTGGCCTTTGTTGTTCTCAAACATCATTTTATCAAAATTAACTACATACTTCCGAGGTAGCAAGTAGTCCAACCCTAATATGCATTGGTCTTCAATTGGCCATCCACCTCTCCTGTCACATAGACACTATTTGTGCTTGCCATTTTACACTTAGCTATTGGGACTTTCACAATGGGGGTTGGTGGGCGTCCCTCAGCACCAAACATTACTGGTTTCCCAAAGCTGACTTATTGGTGGTATTCTTCTTAAACTGGCTCCTCATATGTCCTTGTTCTTCACAGTTCCAACAGCCTTTCTGGGTAGCAGCCTTTCCTGCTGTGGCATCTTCCCTGTGTTGAAGTTTCCAGCATTGAGCTCTCTTGTGCCCTGGTTTGTTGTAGTACCAGCAAAGTCCTTCAAACTTCTCTGAAAGCTGCCCTTTTCTGGCCTTGAATCCTGATGACTGAACCAACTTTGATATCTCTGTGCTGGACTTAATGTAGGATTCGAATTCAAG
>NW_013773155.1:0-754 GCF_000517525.1 Limulus polyphemus
CTCATGGGCGTGAAGGACAGACACAAAGTATACTTGGCTGACATTGAAGACCAATCCATATTAGAGTTGGACTACTTACAACTGAGAAAGTGTGCAGTTAACTTCGATAAAATGACGATTGGGAACAACAAAGGCCAAATTCCAGTAAGTGTTGATTTGTATGTCACAGCACTTATGTCAGAGAAGATAATTTGTGGTAGAATAAAAGAACATCCCATCTAGGCCAGTGGATGTGAAGATTGGAATGTCACCTGTGGCATGTCATCAAGTAGTACCCATAACAGTGGCTAATTTCTCTAAATGTGAGCAGACACTTAAGGAAAGGGCATTGTTGGGTGTGTGCCAGGAGGTAGAGCTAGTCAGTGTTAAGGCAAGAAATACAACCATAAACAAAGGACATCCACTCCCAGAACATTTAACTGACCTCTATAAAAAGAGCATAGTCCATTTGTCATAATCACAGGCTCTTCAAGTTAAGGAACTTTTGGCGAATTATGCAGAAGTCTTTTCAAAAGGAGATCATGACCTCGGATGCACAGACCTTGTGGAGCACAGAATAAACACAGGCAATCATCATTTAATAAAAATCTCTCCAAGGAGAATAGCTCCAGGAAAGTGACAACAAATGGAGAAGGTCATGGATGGCCTAATTAAGGAAGGAATAGTCGATAAATCAGATAGTCCCTGGTCAGCTCCCGTCGTGTTACACCAAAAGAAGGATGGGACACAACGTTGCTGTGTGGACTACAGGGCT
>NW_013773156.1:0-754 GCF_000517525.1 Limulus polyphemus
AAAACCTAGAAACCTGAAATTTTGCACACATACTAAGTGGACCCTGAGGGTGTGCACTTGAGTATTACTACTTATCTACGTACGTGCGTGCGTGCGTATCTTTTTTATGAGGTAGGGAAAAACCACATAGAAAAGAAGTGGTTCCTTATATTACATATAGAAATCACATAGAGACAGATAGACACTCACACGCGCCCGTGCGTGATGTGCACTTGGGTATTATTACTTACACACATGCGTGCGCATCTTTTAATGAGGCAAGCTAGCGAAAAACAAAAAACAAAAAGAAATGTGTCCTCCATGGAATGTTAGAGAGTTTTACCTGTTATGGGATGTTATACAGTAGTTTTTAACTATTATGGAATGTTATAGAGTAGTTTTAACTATTATGGAATGCTAGAGATTGGTTTTACCTATTATAGGACGTTATACAGTGCTTAACTTTTATGGGATGTTTGTTACATGTAAAAAACGTGTCTTTTAACCTATAACACTCATTGGAATATCGTCATTCTGATACACGCGCGTGTTTTAACCTGTAATACTCACATGAGAGTTTAGAATTAGCATACTGCTGAGTTAGCCTGATAACAGTCCTCGGAACAGGATCGAAAGCTTTGAAATACTAAAAACAAAGGTTTCTCGTGTGGTAAGTTTTCATTTGTAGGCGTTTAAATATTGGGTATCTAATTCACTTTGTAATTTTCTTTTACTGCATATTATTACTTATTTGCGTATGTTTGCACATGCGCGT
>NW_013773157.1:0-753 GCF_000517525.1 Limulus polyphemus
ATTTCCAAACCTGTTATTTGGTATCGTTACAAGAATGATATCAGTGATAATTTCAGGAATTTCTATGGTTGGCATCAAATTTACTAACTAAATTCTGATGTCGATGTTAAAAATTATGACTGCTTAATTTTAATCTAGAAAAATTCCAATCGAGTACAATTTATATCAATTAAAAATATGTAAATGTTTAATTTAAATGTAGGAAAAGGTATACAATGACTTGCTTATTTAAGTAATTTACAATTTTTGTCATATTGACTACACTGTACAATTAAAAAGTCTATAAATTTACAGTAAATCGTTGTAGACGTTTTATCACAATAAGAATGAAGACATCAGTTTTAAATGTATTCAATAATATCCATTTATTATAGAAGAATATGTTAGAAAATTACATTTTTGTTTAATATAATTTCTTGGTTGGTTATAAGCTGATAGTTTTCTAATTACATTTTCCTAAAGAATTAGTTTCAATATTTATACACACACACACATATATATATATATTGTTGTTTTGACGACTACGACCTGCAGACAATGATTTTTCAAATGTACATTTGCAAAATTGGCCCAAATTGTTTTGAATGAAATCGGAATCTACTAACTATGTATGCAAGGTTTCAGATCTCTAGGTTATTTCTTCACAGAGACATTAATTATTACAGAAAAATTACCCAGGTGCACACTCTTAGTATCCCCTTAGCATGCGTGAGTGCAAAGTTTCAGATCTCTAGGTTATTTCTTCACAGAGAC
>NW_013773158.1:0-754 GCF_000517525.1 Limulus polyphemus
AGTTGTCACTCATTACCTTAATATGTTTAGTCTGTTGTATTAAGTAAAAAAAGTCTGATTTGATAGTTGTCACTCATTACCTTAATATGTTTAGTCTGTTGTATTAAGTAAAAAAAGTCTGATTTGATAGTTGTCACCTTAATATGTTTAGTCTGTTGTATTAAGTAAAAAAAAAAGTCTGATTTGATAGTTGTCACCTTAATATGTTTAGTCTGTTGTATTAAGTAAAAACGTCTGATTTGATAGTTGTCCCTCATTACCTTAATATGTTTAAATTACTTTCTTTAGTCTTACAAGGCTTAAAGACTTTATATCAAATAAATATGGTACAGATGCTTTTACTTACAGAGTTCCTAATGTGGAGATGAATAAAAACCCTATAACCCGAGCACTTCCAAAGGTGGACCTTTCGAAAACGCTTGGGTTATAGGGTTTTTATTCATTTCTATCAAGACTTCTTGAACCTACGTGTTTTTCTAACATGATGAAGTGTTCCTAATGTTTTATTCAGTTGGAAATAAATCAAGTTTAATGCAGTTATTTTCACAAAAATAACAAAGCTTATGTCGGAAATTCATCATCAAATACCAAAAATGGTTTATAAAATTATACAGTCTCTGTTTCAGCAAACAAAGTTAGAGAAACGTAAAACAGCAAAAAACAAAACTGAATTATAGTGTGTTTTTCATTGTAGAACATCCGTGCTTTAAATATTTTTGCCCCCCCCCCCAGTGGCACAGCGGTATGTCTGCGG
>NW_013773159.1:0-754 GCF_000517525.1 Limulus polyphemus
CCCTTTGGTCTTCCTGGGATTATACAACCACACCTTGTCTCCTGGTTCAAAGCTGACTTTAGTAGATTTCTTACCGTAAGATAACTTCATCGAATCAGCAGACGTTTTCAAGTTTGAACGCACTTGATGGTGAATATCATCCATCCTTTCCGATAACACTTTCACAAATTCTGACACATTCTCAGGCAACTCTTCATAAAGTGGGCGTCCCTTACGCTTGGGTCCCCTTTTAGCACCACATGTACTGCATGTCCTGCACTATTCTTCCACATCTCGCCTCATACCTATCCAGTAAAATCTTTGTCGTTGGTGACTCAATGTCTTCTTAATTCCAAGATGTCCTCCTGTTAAACTATCATGGGATTGACGCAACACAACTTCCCCGGTATAACTGTTTGCCAAGTCGTCACTTTCCCATCTGTAGTTTCCCATATCCGAACAAGAATATCATTTTCAAGCTTCAACTGGTCCCATTGTGCCCAATAGTGCTTTGTCACAGGGCTTAGACCAGACACCTTCTCCCAAGCAGGGTGCACAACACTTGCTTTTAGAAAATCAATTATTGGCTTCAAATCTTGATCTTTCTCCTGTTCTGCTTTGATATATATATTTGGTTCCACTTCATCATCATCAGCTCTTTCAATCGGCTTAACTTCAGCTTGATGGCACCTAATTAGTTCAACCTCTCTTTTAACAGTTACTGGAACTTGGCCTTTGTTGTTCCCAAAACGTCATTTTTATCAAAAATCAATTA
>NW_013773160.1:0-755 GCF_000517525.1 Limulus polyphemus
TTTGAAAGAAAGTTCAACTATGTTTCTTTTTATACCCCCATCACTTAACTAAGGATGTTTAGCTACATTGCAGGCATATTGTATGCATATATAACGTACTGTATTTGTGAAAATTGTGGAGTATGTCAGTGACATCTTTATTTGGTATTCTCCATACCAGGTCTTCAGTTAAATGTCTCTTCTCTTTTTTTTCTGTGTTTGAATTTATTATTAAAAATACACTTAATCTCAAGTAAACTTAAAAATATGTATGTACTTAATTAAAAGAATAATATGAGTGTAGGACAGAAACGTGTTCTGACACTAAAATTGTATCTAGTTAATAGAAATTTCTGGCACTATAATTTCGTGGCTTGGTACCTTGAAATTGTATCTAGTTAATAGAAACTTCTGGCACTATAATTCATTGGCTTGGTACCTTAACATTGTATCTAGTTAATGGAAACTTCTGGCACTATAATTTCGTGGCTTGGTACCTTAAAATTGTATCTAGTTAATAGAAATTTCTGGCACTATAATTTCGTGGCTTGGTACCTTAAAATTCTATCCAGTTAATAGAAACTTCTGGCACTATAATTCCGTGGCTTGGTACCTTGAAATTGTATCTAGTTAATAGAAACTTCTGGCACTATAATTCATTGGCTTGGTACCTTAAAATTGTATCTAGTTAGTAGAAACTTCTGGCACTATAATTCCGTGGCTTGGTACCTTAAAATTGTATCTAGTTAGTAGAAACTTCCGGCACTATAATTTCG
>NW_013773161.1:0-749 GCF_000517525.1 Limulus polyphemus
GCGCAGATAGCCCTCGTGTAGCTTTGCGCGAAATTCCAAAACAAACACAAGAAAATAGCTAAAATGTATTACCAGCACAGGGGGAAAGGGTGAAGACTTTTGCAAGGCACTGTACAAACAATAGATGGGCAATAATTTAATTTCATTCTAGATAGATAAAATACTCCGTAATTAACAAAATTCTGTTTTGAAAAACCTCATTATCAAAGACCGGTTTAGTCAAAATTCTTTCTCAGAGGAACAATTTAAAAAAAAAAGAGACATTTCAGGAAGTAAAAGTAGAACAATCCCTTGAAGTACCCTTTTCTAATTTTGATAAAAGATTTCCAATTTTTTTGTACATGCTAAAGATTACTAATAATGGAAAGGTAAGAAGATGGATCCTTTATACCGAATTACTTGATAATTGGAGAAACTTTCCCGACTTTGATAAAAAAAAAATTAATAAGTGAAATGTATATTTTTTTTTATATAACTAAGTAGATGGCGCAACTTAAAAATAATCTTTATGATTTTTTCTTGTTGTTAAGCGCAAAGCTATACAGTTCACTCTGTGTACTTCTTCCCACGGTGGATATCAAAACCAAATATTTATCTTTATCGTTATAAGCAATCCGACTTACTGCAGAGCTACCAGACGAAATTATAATTGGACTTCTATAAATATAACAGTTTCAAATACCATGAATGTTCAGGGATGAGAGAAACTGTAAAATGATAAACTACACCATGGTAATTGTTTGTTGGTT
>NW_013773162.1:0-753 GCF_000517525.1 Limulus polyphemus
CACGTGGGGTTCATCTACTCGATCGAGAAATGTCCCATTATTGGTAGCAGTCACATCAGTGGTAGTAACTTCATTAACGGCTTCACTGTTTCCCTTCTCTAAGCTGGGTACAGTTTCTTCTTCGACAGTGGCTTTTTCAAGTGACACGTTTTCAGCAGCGTCATTTGTTTCGTTGTTCCCTTCATTCCAACTGAAATGTCCTGGACCGTACAACCTTGGCTTAATTCGCCGACCACATTTTATTCGTAAAGTCACGTCTGAGAGACGATCCACTATGTCATATAGGCCTTCCCATGGAGCAGAAAACTTAAGAGACTTCCATTTGGTCTTCCTGGGATTATACAATCACACCTTGTCTCCTGGTACAAGGCTTACTTCGGTAGATCTCATATCATAACATAGCTCCATGGAATCAGCAAACGTTTTTAAGTTTTACAGCAATTGATGGTGAATATCATCCATCCTTTCAGATAACACGTTCACATACTCTGGCACATTTTCAGGCAACTCTTCGTAAAGTGGGCTTCCTGTTATCAGGTCAACTGGCAACCAAAGTTCCCTACCAAACATCAACTTTGCTGGAGTGTATCCAATGGCTTCATGCTCTGATGTTCTATAGGCCATCAACAGTGGAGGGAGCAAGACATTCCAGTCATCTTAGCGGCTATTACAAAACTTTGCCAATTCCTGTCCTAGTGTCCAGTTGTACTTTTCTACCATCCCATCAGACTGTGGGTGAAGTGGCGTTGTCCT
>NW_013773163.1:0-755 GCF_000517525.1 Limulus polyphemus
ACGTTGAATATTATTTATGATTTTTTGTACTTTTTTATGTAATAAAGGTTTTATTTATGAGTTATACCTATTTACTGTAGCATATCCTATTTCACAAAATTATTGAACAGTAGAGGATTTAAATCAAAATTATCTAATATTTGATTAGTTTTTTTTAAATACGAGTATAATCGTGCCATAACGAATTTTTGTACTACTTTGGGCATTTAATTAGATGTGAGGGTAGGTTGGCAGAGATCCTGATGAGTAAAATTGATTCGGATATACGCGTGCTCCACGCTTGGTATTGCTGGCGCACAAAAATATAGTTAATAAAAAGGAAACAAACAAATATAATAAAAATAAATTAATTTTAGAAAAATAAGTAGGGATCGTTATAGCTAGCTATAGTGATATGGAATGTTTTAACGTTACAAAAATGATTGAAACAAGAAAGTCAAAACTACAAAACCTGAGTTACTTAAAATTTAAAAACAATTATCCCTACTTTCGCAAATCACTGTAATTATGTTGGTTTAAGACTTTTTTTTTAATTTTACGTAACTCAGTTTTTGTAGCCTTGATTGTCTTGTTTCAATACTTTTTAAGGCATTGAAACTTTCTATATTACTATAGCTAGCTGGGTTACGTGTATATATATATATATATATATGTGTGTGTGTGTGTGTGTGTGTACGTAAACCTAGCTGTCTTTATAAAATTTATTTTTTTGTTATACTTGTTCACATAATTATGTCCAATAGTGTAACTTCAAT
>NW_013773164.1:0-756 GCF_000517525.1 Limulus polyphemus
GTTGTGTATATAGGGCTAATGATGTAGAGAAAGGTAGATTATATTATGGTTTTGGGTGTTGCTAGCTGTGAAAAGGATGCTGCTGATTTACAAAAAGACTTACATCATTTAGTGAGTTGGGCAAATGGGTTTTAATTATAATAATTGCAACATAATGCACGTGGGTTATCACAATTTGAAATATAAGTATAATTTGAATGAAAATAACAGTGTCATGTAAGAAAGGGATCTTGGTGTAATAGTTAATCAGTCTCTTAAGCCATTCAAGCAGTGTCTGTTGTTAGTGGTAGGGCAAATAGAATTTCAGGTTGTATCTACAGAAATATTGAATACAAGTCTAAAGAGGTTATAATTTCATTGTATAGGTCATGGTTAGGCCACATTTGAAGTATCATGTTCAGTTTTGGGCTCCTTACATTAGGAAGGACATTGCATTGTTGGAAAAGGTTCAGAGGGGGTTACTAGAATGATGCCTGGGATGGAGGGGTTATCATACGAGGAGAGGTTGAGATATCTCAAATTGTTTTCTCTTGAGAAAAGAAGAGTAAAAGGGTGATCTGATTGAGGTGTTTAAGATTGTAAAGTGAGTTGAAAGTGTTGATGCATCATCTTTTTTTTATACTTAACAGTGAGAATAGTAGGACTAGGGGACACAAATATAAATTTTGGCAGGGATAAGAGTCATCTTCAATTAAGATAGTATTATTCTTATAACAGAGTGATTGGCCTTTGGAATCAGTTGCCTTCGAATGTTGT
>NW_013773165.1:0-753 GCF_000517525.1 Limulus polyphemus
GTTCAAATTGTGCTCTATAAACTTCCCATGGTGCCTTTCCATCGAATTCCTGTGGCTTCCTTCTTACTGGATCACCCCTATTGCTGACATTCAAATCTGGGATGTGACTTCTAACAGGACTGTAGATGTCTGCATTAGGGTTTAGCTGCGGGGTCTGGAAGGGGCTTCCTGTTGTTTGAGGCTGATTAGGTCCATAGCTAATATATCCTCCTTGTGTAATAGACAGTAAATCATCCTTTAATGTATTTAATTCACTTTGAAGTTTTCCATTTATACTTCTCGTTTCCTTTATGTTCTAGTTGCCACTGCTGTAGTCTCTCATCTTGTTTATGTTCTCGTTCTTCCTGTTTCTTTTCTTTTTCCTCCAACAGTTGTTGTAATCTCTTTTTTTATTTTGCTGTTCGAGCTGCCACTGTTGCAGCTTTTCTTGCCACTGCTGTTGTCTCTCTTCTTGTTTCTTTTCTTTTTCCTCCAACAACTGCAGTAATCTCTCTTCCTGTTTCTTCTCTCATTCTTCTTGTTTCTTTTCTTTTTCCTCCAACAACTGCTGTAATCTCTCTTGTTTATTTTGTTGTTCGAGCTGCCACTGTTGCAGGTTTTCTTGCCACTGCTGTAATCTCTCTTCTTGTTTCTTTTGCTGCCATCAAATCTGCTAAACTGTAGTTTGATTTGCCACTTCTCGTTTCTATCTTCTTTTTCTTTCTTTTTTTTGCAGTCCCACTCTCTGACATCAATTTGTTATGTCTCTGGTCG
>NW_013773166.1:0-787 GCF_000517525.1 Limulus polyphemus
TCTTCTTCCATAACTGTTTTGTTGGATATTTCATTGTGTTTTAAAAATTGGTATCACTCTTCTTCCATAACTGTTTTGTTGGGTATTTCATTGTGTTTTTTACAAAATTCTGCTAGTCATGTTTTATTTTGGGGAGGACATATATAAAACCTGGAGAGAAGATAGGCAGGTAAAATCTGTCTGATCATGATACATCAGCATCTAATGTGCCCCAATGATTATAAGCAGCCCAAGGAAAAAAAACATATTTAAAAGTCACTTTTGAGTTATAATATGTTTGCATTTTTCATTAATTAAACGATGATGCTAAATATTCTGGCAATCAAAAGTTGTCTTTTGTTACTTGTTTTTATCTTTTGCAATACAGTATTAGTAGTTTGTTACATTTTTACATATTTTTGCAATAAAAGGTCTATATTTTGTTACCCATTTGTATATTTTTGCAGTTATAAGTTAGTCTTTTGTTGTCTTTCTACAATCAAAAGTTGGCCTGTTGTTACCTGTTTTGTATCCTTTTGCAGTGAAAAGTTTACCTATTGTTACCTGTTTCTATCATTCTATAATAAAAACTTAAATTTTTGTCACATGATTGTCGTTTTGTAATCAAAAGTTGGCCTTTTGTTATCTAGTTGCATATTTGTACAATCAAATGTGGCCTTTTGTTACCTAGTTGCATATTTGTACAATCAAATGTGGCCTTTTGTTACCTAGTTGCATATTTGTACAATCAAATGTGGCCTTTTGTCACCTAGTTGGATATTTGTACAATCAAATGTGGCCTTTTGTT
>NW_013773167.1:0-2071 GCF_000517525.1 Limulus polyphemus
AACACAATAAACTCCCTTCGTTGCAACTGTCGAGGTAAGAAACCTTTTAAATATATTACTTGAAATGTACCTAAACAAAAAATTAGGTTTATTTAAGAGAACTGCTTGATAGTGTCTTTTGCTTTAAAACTGGAAATTATATTGTTATCTCCACTTTCTTTTTGACAGCCTGGATTTGAAAGTTGGAATAATTATCTAATTTCAAACCCTTTAATCACTAACAGAAACAAAACATTATAAGGTTTACAAGATTCGAGGGCTGTCTGAGAAAACCCGTCCCAAATGTTGAAGTGATAGACAAGAGGTTAGGTAACTAGTCAACAGCATCCACTGTCAACTCGTGGGCTGTCTGCGGAAACCAAATGTTGAAGTGATAGACAAGAGGTTAGGTAACTAGTCAACAGCATCCACTGTCAACTCTTGGTCTGTCTGTGCATACCCGTCCCAAATGTTGAAGTGATAGACAAGAGGTTAGGTAACTAGTCAACAGCATCCACTGTCAACTCGTGGGCTGTCTGCGCAAACCCGTCCCAAATGTTGAAGTGATAGACGAGAGGTTAGGTAACTAGTCAACAGCATCCACTGTCAACTCTTGGTCTGTCTGCGCATACCAAATGTTGAAGTGATAGACGAGAGGTTAGGTAACTAGTCAACAGCATCCACTGTCAACTCTTGGTCTGTCTGCGGAAACCAAATGTTGAAGTGATAGACAAGAGGTTAGGTAACTAGTCAACAGCATCCACTGTCAACTCTTGAGTACGTTATAAGTGTGACAGTCAATTTCCACTATTCGGTCAATGGTAGCTTAAGAGTTGACGGTGGATGCTGTTGACTAGTTACCTAACCTCTTGTCTATCACTTCAACATTTGGGACGGTATGCGCAGACAGCCCATAGTGATAACACTCTATTGATCCAACAATTGAGTACTATAACTTGTAACTCATAGTGTTAACACTGTATTGATCCAACAATTGAGTACTATAACTTTTAACTCATAGTGATAACACTGTATTGATTCAACAATTGAGTACTATAACTTGTAACTCATAGTGTTAACACTGTATTGATCCAACAATTGAGTACTGTAACTATTAACTCATAGTGATAACACTGTATTGATCTATCATTTGAATGTTCCCGCTTTTAATTCAAAGTAATAACTTTACTTTGAGTTTTTGGTTGAGTACTTTTGCTTTTAACAATTTTTGTTTTTTATCTGAAAAAAACTAATTTACCAAATCTTTCAATTCCTAAACAACCAGTCCAATTATATACCCAGTTTACTTGGTGTTTGTAATGGCTTCACCTTTCTCTGAATTTGTATCAGTTTGTGTTTGGTCAGTTTCATGTTTCACCAGGACCAGTTTCTACTACCCATGTTTGTATTTTACTTTATTTTATGTCATGGAATCAGTTCAGATCTAAGAAAGACGTTATATTTAGTAATAAAAAAACTCTACGTTTTGAAACAAGGCCAAAGAAAATGTAACTGTTGATGGACAGGAGTGTTCTAATGATTAACGTGTTCGAACTGGGAATCCGATGGTTCATGGTTCGTGGCCCGTTGCCGAAAAAAACGCGTTCAGCACTTTGAAGCCGTTAACTCATAGTGATAACACTGTATTGATCCAACAATTGAGTACTATAACTTTTAACTCATAGTGATAACACTGTATTGATCCAACAATTGAGTACTGTAACTTTTAACTCATAGTTTTAACACTGTATTGATCCAACAATTGAGTACTGTAACTTTTAACTCCCAAGTTACAGTACTCAATTGTTGAATCAATACAGTGTTAACACTATGAGTTACAAGTTATAGTACTCAATTGTTGGATCCATATAGTGTTAAAACTATGAGTTACAAGTTATAGTACTCAATTGTTGGATCAATACAGTGTTAAAACTATAAGTTAAAAGTTATAGTACTCAATTGTTGTATCAATACAGTGTTATCACTATGAGTTAAAAGTTACAGTACTCAATTGTTGGATCAATACAGTGTTATCACTATGAGTTAAAAGTTATAGTACTCAATTGTTGGATCAATACAGTGTTAAAACTAT
>NW_013773168.1:0-754 GCF_000517525.1 Limulus polyphemus
TCGCTGATGCGTTAATATGCTCAGTTACACGAATTCCGTGCTACTAGCAACTAAACAAAGACATAACAGTCAAAATAATGAGATGAGTCCATTATTGTGGTAATCAAAACAGGACAGTAAAGTATAAGTCCATTATTATGACAATTGAAACATGACAGTAAAGTAGAATTCCACGACTGTGGTAATCGAAACAGGACAGTAAATTATAATTTCACTATTCTGGTAATCGAAACAGGACAGTAAAGTATAAGTTCATTATTATGACAATTGAAACATGACAGTAAAGTAGAATTCCACGACTGTGGTAATCGAAACAGGATAGTAAATTATAATTTCACTATTCTGGTAATCGAAACAGGACAGTAAAGTAGAAATCCACTATTGTAGTCATTGAAACAGGACAGTAAAGTATAAGTTCACTATTCTAGTCATCGAAACAGGACAGTAAAGTAGAAATCCACTATTGTAGTCACTGAAACAGGACAGTAAAGTATAAGTTCACTATTCTAGTCATCGAAACAGGACAGTAAAGTATAAGTCCATTATTGTATTGAAACAGGACAGTAAAGTGTAAGTCCATTATTGTGCTTATTAAAATAGGACAGTAAAGTATAAGTCCATTATTGTATTGAAACAGGACAGTAAAGTATAAGTCCATTATTGTATTGAAACAGGACAGTAAAGTATAAGTCCATTATTGTATTGAAACAGGACAGTAAAGTATAAGTCCATTATTGTGGTTATTGAAATGGTT
>NW_013773169.1:0-754 GCF_000517525.1 Limulus polyphemus
TGCGCAAAGCCGACACTATCGACAAAACACATTTCACAAACAATGTTCATAACCTGCAAATGATGTAATAAGTGAAAGACACCTACCCGACAGTATCCGCAAAACACATTTCACAAACGATGTTATCACCTACAAATGATGTAATAAATGCGTGAAACCGACAGTATCCACAAAACACATTTCCCAAACAATGTTCATCAAATCCAAATGATGAAATAAGTGTGTGAAACAAACAGTATTGACAAAACACACATTTCACAAAGAATGTTCATCGCCTACAAACGTTGTAATAAATGCTTGAAAACCGACAGTATCGATAAAATACACATTTTACAAACAATGTTCATAACCTACAAATGATATACGTGTAACACTTGACCAGATATTTGATAACTATAACAGAGGTCCATATATTTGATAGTATAAAAGATGACAAGAAGTTTGATAAATATAACAGAACACTATACATTTGATAACTAAAACAGAGGACGAAATATTTAACAAATAAAACGAATGACCAGATATTTAATATCTACAACAGATGACTAGTATAGCAGATGACAAGAAGTTTGATAAGTGTAACAGATAACCAGATATATGATAAGTATAACTGAGGTTAGATATTTGATAAGTGTACCAGATGAACAGGTATTTGAAAAGTATAACAGTTGACAACATATTTGATAAGTGTAATGGGTGACTAGATATTTGATAAATATAACAGATGACAATACACTTAATAAGTATAAAAGAT
>NW_013773170.1:0-914 GCF_000517525.1 Limulus polyphemus
GAGCACACATAGTGTCTATGTGACAAGAAAACTGGATGGCCAAAAGTGCAACTTTGTCATAGATTCTGCATCTCAGCAAACCCTTGTGAGTATCAAGGTGCTAGATCACAAAGGAGTACCAGAAGCCATACAGAAGCTCTGTGGTGTCACAGAACATTATACAAGGTTGTGGGGACCAATGTGGGTAACTATTGAGCACATGGGCATGAAGGACAGACACAAAGTATACTTGGCTGGCATTGAAGACCAATAAATATTAGGGTTGGACTACTTACTACCGAGGAAGTGTGTAGTTAACTTCGATAAAATGAGGATTGGGAACAACAAAGGCCAAATTCCAGTAAGTGTTGCTGCATCTGTTGATTTGCATGTCACAGCACTTAAATCAACTACAATACCCCTATGTCAGAGAAGATAATTTGTGATAGAATAAAAAACATCCCGAAGGAAGCCCAATGCTTGTGGAAGCAGTGGAAGACCCATCCAGGCCAGTGGACGTGAAAATTGGTAGGTCACTTGTGGCAGTTCATCAAGTAGTACCAATAACAGTTGTTAATTTCTATATATGTGAGCAGACACTAAAGGAAGGGGCATTGTTGGGTGTGTGCCAGGAGGTAGAGCCAGTCAATGTTATGGCAAGAAATACAACAACAAAGAAAGGACATCCTCTCCCAGAACATTTAACTGACCTCTATAAGAAGAGCATAGCCCATTTTTCACCATCACAGGCTCTTCAGATTAGAGAACTCTTGGAATTATTAAGACGTCTTTTCAAAAGGAGATCATGACCTCAGCTGCACAGACATCGTGGGCACAGAATAAACACAGGCAATCACCGTCCAATAAAGATCCCTCTGAGGAAAATAGCTCCAGCAAAGCGACAAGAGATGGAAAAGGTCATGGATGGCCTAATT
>NW_013773171.1:0-753 GCF_000517525.1 Limulus polyphemus
TGATGGGGGTTGGTGGGCATCGCTCAACACCAACCACTACTGGTCTCCTTGAGACCGACTTGTTGGTAATATTCTTCCTACACTGGCTCCTCAAAAGTCCATGCTTTCCACAGTTCCAACAACCTTTCTGGATACCAGCCTTTCCTGCTGTGGCACCTCCCCTGTGTTGAAGTTTCCAGCATTGACCTCTCTTGTGCCCAAGTTTATTACAGTGCCAGCAAAGTCCCTCAAACCTCTCTGAAAGCTGACCTTTTCTGGCCTTGAATCCAGATGACTGTACCAACCTCGGTACCTCTGTGCTGGACTTAAAGTAGGATTCAAATTCGAGAGCTCTGGCCATTGCATCCTGCATGGTAGAGGGGTGTGCTTGCTTCACTTGTATCTTAAGTTGTGGTCTGTCCAAGGCATCTACGAATTGATCCCTCAGCAACAACTTGAGGAGATCGGGTGGTGCAGTTGGGTAGGCCTTGTGTGCCATGCTTTCCAAGTCCTGTACCAGCTCTTGCAGGCTCTCCCCTTTAGCACGGACTCTCGTCCTAAACCTAGCCCTGTAGACTTCTGACTGATTCTGGGTTCCGTACCTGAGTTCTAGAGCCGACACGAGTGTTCTATAGCTGTGCCTGTCGTCTGCTGACAACTGTCCAAGTATTTCCAGTGGTTGTCCCTTCAAGCTCGTTGCCAGATATACAGCTTTCTGCTCCTCTGTCCATCCATTCATCTCTGCCAGTAGCTCGAATTGTGCTCTATATGCTT
>NW_013773172.1:0-755 GCF_000517525.1 Limulus polyphemus
CCTGTATCTTCTTATTGACAGTAAACAGTATTGATAAATCCTGTATATTCTTATTGACATTACACATTATTGTTAAATCTCTTGTCTATTTATTGACAGTACACAGTATTGATAAATCTTGTATCTTCTTATTGACAGGACACAGTATTGTTAAATCTTGTGTCTTTTTATTGACAGTACACACTATCGTTAACTCTTGTCTTCTTTTTGATAGTACATAGTATTGTTAAATCTTGTGTCTTCTTATTGAGAGTAAACGGTATTTATAAATCTTATGTCTGCTTATTGAAAGTACACAATATTGGTAAATCTTGTCTTCTTATTGATAGTACACAGTATCGTTAAATCTTGTGTCTTCTTATTGACAGTACACAGTATTGATAAATCCTGTATCTTCTTATTGACAGGACACAGTATTGTTAAATCTTGTGTCTTCTTATTGAGAGTAAACGGTATTGATAAATCTTATGTCTGCTTATTGACAGTACACAGTATTGGTAAATCTTGTCTTCTTATTGATAGTACACAGTATCGTTAAATCTTGTGTCTTTTTGTTGACAGTACACAGTATTAATAAACCCTGTATCTTCTTATTGACAGGACACAGTATTGTTTAATCTTGTGTCTTCCAATTGACAGTACACAGTGTTGATAAATCCTGAATCTTCTTATTGACAGAACACAGTATTGTTAAATCTTGTGTCTTCTTATTGACAGTACACAGTATTGATAAATCCTGTATCTTCTTATTGACA
>NW_013773173.1:0-1555 GCF_000517525.1 Limulus polyphemus
TACTCTTTTACCAACGAATAGTGGGATTGACCGCAACTTTATAACGCCTCCACGGCTGAAAGGGAGAGCATGTTTGGTGGGACAGGGATTCGAACCCGCGACCCACAGATTGCGAGTCGAGCTCCTTAACCACCTGGTCATGCCAGGCCCCGAAGTTATATGACCTCATCTTCTTTAAGGCTTTTTAGATATGTAGTAGCATTGATAGTTAAGACGTTCTTCAAATTTTAACTGGTAAGGGTTTTAAGTTTTGTATATGTAAACATATAGTTAATTTAAGATGTTTCGACAGAAGTTGTCAAAACCAATTTTATACAGTCGTTTATCTAGTTTTTATATTTATATATACACATTCCTCAGCTTGAAGATACAGGCCTGAAAAGCATCAAGTGAAAGAGTAAACTTGTTTTTCAACATTTTTCAGTCTTCAAACTTGGACACCACCTAGAGGCTAAAACATTTTTTTTTTACGGTAGCCTTTCAGAATATTCTAACGTAAAAAGTTTATCCTTTTCTATATGTATACCGAACAAATACCAAATTACATAAATTATTTAAAACATTTTCTGCCTTCGTGGTTAAAAACCATATTTTTATCTTCAACCGTTGCCTATTTTTCTTCGTTTTTTTTTTATTTTTCAATTCATAGGCCCAACTAATTTATCGAGGATTAAGCCTCACAGGAGGTATTTTGAGTTAGTTTTGTTCTTCAAAAAGTTATTTCGGTTTTCCATAGATATACATGTAATAAATAGTGTGTGTGTGTATGGGTATCCAACCAGTCTCCCATTTGAAACTGGAAGCCTTTCAGGCCTCGATCGTTCTCTTTTGGTGCAGATTAAATTTTCCACATCCGGCATTTTTTGATTTATCAGTAATATAAAAGCATTATGTTTTGTTTATACTGATCAAATCGAAATACAGTTGTAAAGGAGTTATTTTAGTTCTCTAAATTTTGCAAAGTTTTAAAATAAATAATTAACTGATCGAAACAGGATTAACAGATCTGAAAATCGTAAATGGTTTGGTTATTGTTAAGCACAAAGCTACACAATAAGTTATGTATGCTTTGCCCACCAAATGTATCGAAACCCGAATTTTAGCGTCGTAAGTCTGCGCAAACTTACCGCTGAGCCACTGGGTACATCGGGAATGATTGGCCATAATTATAATTAAATGTTTCTAACTGTAAAAAGCAGGAAATACCGTAATAACAGAAACTCGTGACGGCGAGCATGTGATACCATACGTAAAAAACAACTTGGCCTATATATATGTAAAAATAAAAATTTGGAACATGTGTCTGTTACAGACTATTATTGTATTGTAGTATGCAATGCCATTTCATGCATATCTTAGAAATACTAAAATATATTTATTTTACAAGTTATTGAATGATTAAGCGTAGACGTCTTAATTTTTTTTCATCGTACCTCTACTTGCTGGTTATAAAGTAATTGCATATCGACTGGCATGTATACCTCATACACCAAAGTGTGAAACTTGATAATGAAATGACTGCATATCGACTGACATGCATACCCCATACACCAAA
>NW_013773174.1:0-1347 GCF_000517525.1 Limulus polyphemus
AAAATGCCATTTTGCTCAAGCGTTAGCTTAGGAATATTTGATTGCACATACGACAAAAGACCACCCGTGTTGTAATTTTGTTCACGACGCAATTCTACATCGAATGAAGCAGCAGCAGATCGATTCGGTGATGGCATTCCCAATTGATTGAGAACTTTGTTCGCGATTTCTAAGCACAAATCTTCAATCGTTATCAACGCTTCGTTGTAGATTTCTGCTGTGAAATCCATGTTCGTATTTGAATTTTCCTTGCATATTCGACGGAAAATATCTTCAGCCATGTGCGATTTATATTTCTCCCATAACTCTGTTGGAGATGAAGGAGAGCAGGCGGTCAATATGAAGGCAAACAATGCACGGATTTGATTTGGATGTGACGTGTTGCACGCGTCATTAATGCATACATCCCAGTGTCGGTGGTTCTCCAATAAATTCAGAGCTTGACATGCACTGCGGAAAGTGGCATGTGTAACGCCGTTGACAATTCTCAATTGCTGGAAAGACGTTGGACCAGGCACATTTACCAACAGCATGCGAAGAAAGAAGCATTCATCTTGATTGGGATGCACGGTGTACAGTCTGCCTATCGTAGTTTCTTTAAATATGCCAGGTTGTCCGTCAGCTCACTCTCCTCGTTTGCGTCGTTCAAATGATTTTCTACTCACATTCCATGTGTAATACGTAGGCACTTCCGAATACAGCAGTGTTTTCGCAAACGCGTCATTTTGAAATAACGTGAATAAAGCAGTTAACGCACGTTTATTTCACAGCTGCAAATGTGCAACAAATAGCCCTGAATCCACCGGCTACAAACATCTAGAAAATGGACAAACTGCTAAGTGAACAACTTTCATTTCCCATACATGAACGAAGTCCAGCTGACTTCGCCATACAACTTCATTGCTGCTTATGTATCTTCCAGCCTGATACTGTGCGATTTCATCGATATGTATGACGCATTCCTATCACTTCTTTCTGGTTGCACGCCAAAAACTACCATGTCGCTGCCTTTATTCACGTACTTACAAATGTATTTGATCGATTTAACGGAGTTACAGTATTCCACGTTTATGTGCGCTTTGTATGTTTTTGATAGCAAAGGCGAATATGGAACAACCCACCGGCTATCTATCTCACGTTTCGCATTTGTATGGTTGCTAATTTACCGCCATCTTCTGCTGATCTTCTTCTGTATAAAGGATATCCATCGTTTCCTACAACTGTATTGGATACTAATGCTTAGGATATCGCTTAGAGCATTTTCCGTCTATCATGCATGGTGAATTTGGATTCAGTGTACCGCAAGGTCCATGTATCATATTTTTCGTCACAACTTCATGCAAGTCC
>NW_013773175.1:0-819 GCF_000517525.1 Limulus polyphemus
ATTACCTATTCAAGCTGTCTCCAGCCATTATTAGAATAGTCTGTTTCATGAGTAGTAGGCCTAGCATTTGCATGGCTCGCCGCTAGATAGCGCCACATGCGTGTCGAGGTAAAGGGGGGAGTTGTCATCGAACATGAAGACGCCACAGTTAAAGTACGTTACAAGGCCGCAATAATGGTTGATTACGTAATAGTACCACAAAGTAGAGAACATGTTTCTAAGCCGCCATGACAGGTGGCTATGAGTCATACAAGAGATGTGTCATCATGTCGATAATTAATCATTAATTAATGAATTAAATCATCCCTAAAAGGACGCTTAAGACTAATTCATTAAATTATTTATAATTAATTCGTTCTTAAAAGGACACTTAACAGAAATTTATTAATTAATAATTAAATCATCCTACCACAAAGTAGAGAACGTGTTTCTATGCAGGCATGACTCATACAATACATGTCTCAACAAGAATATAATTAATCACTAATTCGATAGTTAATCAAATCATTAGTTAAAGTATTCGTCATAAAAAGGAACAGTGAACGCTAATTCATTAGTTAATTAATTAATGATTAAATCATCCTACCACAAAGTAGAGAACGAGTTTCTAGGCAGGCATGACTCATACAATACATGTCTCAACAAGAATATAATTAATCACTAATTCATTAGTTAATCCTAAAAAGGACATCCCATTTCCTTATTATTTAAGTAGTCCTACAGGGACAATATACTAATTAAAACTTACTTAAAACCTACTAAATTATCAATTAATTACATTTCCTTTCCTAAAAGGACAAAATCTTACTCAATCAAATG
>NW_013773176.1:0-770 GCF_000517525.1 Limulus polyphemus
GTTACAGAATTTGTAACCAACATACTCATCTTTAGCCTTACTTGGCACAACTACTTCATGAACACCTAGGTGTAACTCTAGTTACAGAATTTATGACCAACATACTCATCTTTAGCTTTACGTGGCACAACTACTTCATGAACACCTAGGTGTAACTCTAGTTACAGAATTTATGACCACCATACTCATCTTTAGCCTTACTTGGTACAACTACTTCATGAACACCTAGATGTAACTCTAGTTACCGAATTTATAACCACCATATTCATCTTTATCCTTACTTGGTACAACTACTCCATGAACACCTGGGTGTAACTCTAGTTACCGAATTTATAACCACCATACTCATCTTTAGCCTTACTTGGTACAACTACTCCATCAACACCTAAGTGTAACTCTAGTTACCGAATTTATAACCACCATACTCATCTTTAGCGTTATTTGGTACAACAATCCACGAACACCAAGGTGTAACTCTAGTTTCCGAATTTGTAACCAACATACTCATCTTTAGGGTTATTTGGTACAACAACTCCACGAACACCTAGGTGTAACTCTAGTTACCGAATTTATCACCACCATACTCATCGTTAGCGTTATTTGGTACAACAACTCCACGAACACCTAGGTGTAACTCTAGTTACCGAATTTGTAAAAAACATACTCATCCTTAGCGTTATTTGGTACAACAACTCCACGAACACCTAGGTGTAGCTCTAGTTACACAATTTATAACCACCATACTCATCTTTAGCGTTATTTGGTACAAC
>NW_013773177.1:0-753 GCF_000517525.1 Limulus polyphemus
CTGGATAACAATGGAGTACCAGAAGCTGTACAGAAGCTCTGTGGTGTGACAGGACATTCTGCAAGGTTGTGGGGAACAGTGTGGGTAACTATTGAGCTCATGGGCATAAAGGACAGACACAAAGTATATTTGGCTGACATTGAAGACCAATGCATACTAGGGTTGGACTACTTTCTACGAGGAAGTGTGTAATTAATTTTGATAAAATGACGGTTGGGAACAACAAAGGCTAAGTTCCAGTAAGTGTTGCTGCTTCTGTTGATTTGCATGTCACAGCACATCAGTCAACTACAATACCCCTATGTCAGAGAAGATAATTTGGGGTAGAATAAAAGAACATCCCCAAGGAAGCCCGATGCTTGTGGAGGCAGTGGAAGACCCATCTAGGCCAGCGGATGTGAAGATTGGAAGGTCACTTGTGGCAGGTCATCAAATAGTACCAATAACAGTGGCTAATTTCTCTAAATGTGAGCAGACACTTGAGGAAGAGGCATTGTTGGATGTGTACCAGGAGGAAGAGCTAGTCAATGTTAAGGCAAGAAATACAACCATAAGGAAAGGACATCCTCTCGCAGAACATTTAACTGACCTCTATAAGAAGAGCGTAGCCCATTTGTCATCATCACAAGCTCTTCAAGCTAGAGAACTCTTGGCAAATTATGTAGACAACTTTTCAAAAGGAGATCATGACTTTTGCTGCACAGACCTCGTGGAACACAGAATAAATACAGACAATCATTGTCCAATAAAGAT
>NW_013773178.1:0-754 GCF_000517525.1 Limulus polyphemus
GAATTATGAAGCTCCCAGGACATGCCTGGTTTTAAATATTAAATAACATCAACAGAAACCTATTCCAAAGGTCTGCTGAACATTGAAGATATACTAAACTCTCCTGAATTATGAAGCTCCCAGGACATGCCTGGTTTTAAATATTAAATAACATCAACAGAAACCTATTCCAAAGGTCTGCTGTACACTGAAGATATACTAAACTCTCCTGAATTATGAAGCTCCCAGGGTATGCCTGGTTTTAAATATTAAAACAGTGATACACACAAACCCGTAGTTGCACCCTGCGCCACATCCAGCAAATGGTTCTTATATTTCCAGCATATTGTGAACAAAGGGCAACTTTAGTTACTGTCCCATTCATCGACAAGATAAACAATTGTCTCTCTAACGAGGCTAAACTTATCTTTCATGCAGGAGAACATTAAGAACAGCCAATTTCAAACATACCACGTGCTCTAGCGAAAGGGAATGTTGAGTAACTCACTTAATAGCCTCAGAATAATTAAAAACTCATTAACTAAGGGGTAGAAATGATGCTCAGTGCAGTCCCGTATTACACATTTTCTCCCCCCCCCATCCTTCCAGGCTGACCTAGTCACCCCTAACCATAAAAGTACTAAGAAAAAACCAAAACAAACTTTGTGTAGCGCTAAAAGTACCGAAATAACTCACTCTGTGCTCTGCCCACCACAGGTATCGAAACCCGGTTTCTAGCGTTGTAAGTCCGCAGACATACCGCTGGGCTACTGGG
>NW_013773179.1:0-751 GCF_000517525.1 Limulus polyphemus
GTGAAGCAGAAGCCAACGAGATGGAGACCAGTATGGCAGAAGATACGTCCCATAAAGTTAAGAGAGTTTGTTGAATTTTAATTTTGTGTTTGTAGTGTTTGTAAATTATGTACATTTAATTGAGTTATTGTTAATTATCTATTAGTTTAATGTAAGTGGCTATTGTTCGGGACGAGCAATACAAAGGAAGGGGCAGTGTTACGTTAGCGGAAGTCACGTGACGTTAGTAACACTTCATGAGCTTCTAGAAAATACATGTCCCTTTGCGAAGCCTCGAGTGTTTACTAGATGTCCGGTATTCTTGTAGATAAGACTACCAACAAATGACGGCAACAATGTAATTGAATTGCAGATAGAGATAACTATGGACAGTTGAGTCAAGCGCATGAGTCGTTCGCTGTGAATTGTAGCATTTGTTTAAGTTATAGCGTGATGGTGGAAATTAAGTGTATTACAAAGTTGAGTTGAGAAAGAATAGACTAGTTTTATTTAAGAAAGGACTTGTGTCGCTGAAGTTTATCAGATAGAATTTCTACGGAAAATTAACAAACGAACACAGAGACGTAACAATACATTCAGTACTTGGTTGATCCTCTTCGTACTCTAATAACCTCTGCAAGGCGAAGTGGCATGCTGTAGATGAGGTTATTGATCTAATCCACCATGATTTCATTCCAACTTGTCACTTATGTGCATGTATTAAATAAACTTTTCCAGAAAGAAAACTTTGTTACAATAAGTTTTAGAAAGA
>NW_013773180.1:0-753 GCF_000517525.1 Limulus polyphemus
GGGACAAGATTCGGAGAGTCACTGGGAAATATGCTTCCCATCCCCTTTCCATCTTGCTCTCCAATGGCGAAGATGCTGCTGATGTCCAGAGCATTGCTGATGCTCTTGGCCAGAGCTTTTCTCGTGTTTCTAGCACTTCTGTTTCTTCCCCTGCCTTCTTGGCCATAAAGTCTTAGGCAGAGCGATCGCCTCTTTCCTTTCGGGCCGATTATCTCAATGATTATAATCGCCCATTTACAGTGGTGGAGCTCAAACTTGCTCTTCATTGATCTGGTAGTACATCGGTCTGACCTGATGATGTTCATTATGAGATGTTGCGCCATCTCTCTCCTGCCTCTCTTGCTATTCTTCTGGTTATTTTTAACTGGATCTGACAGGAGCATGTTTTTCCAGATACTTAGCGCCAGGCTATTGTCCTCCCTTTCTCTAAACCTGGGAAGGATTCCAAGTTTCCTTCTAATTATCGTTCATGCTCGTCTTGTTTGGTTCCTGGAATCAAACATGCTCCTCTCGCCCACCCAGCGTGGATTCCGTCGACATTGTTCTACCATGGACCATCTGATTCGACTTGCAACGTCAATAAGGAAGCCTTTCTCAAGAGAGAACACCTTGTTTCTGTGTTCTTCGATCTCGAGAAGACTTATGACACTACGTGGAGGTACGGAATTTTGCAGGACCTCCACTCCTATGGGTTGCGTGGTCATTTACCCATTTTCTTCGCAATTTTACTGAACAGGCGATTCCAAGTCCGTG
>NW_013773181.1:0-754 GCF_000517525.1 Limulus polyphemus
TGGTAATGTATTCACGATGCCACCATAGTTACTCCATAGATTCATGGTAATGTAATCACGGTGCCACAATAGTTCTTCCACAGATTCATGGTAATGTAATAACACGGCCACAATACTTCCTCCACAGATTTATGGTGCCACAATAATTCCTCCACAGATTCATGGTAATGTAATCACGGTGCCACCATAATTCTTCCACAGATTTATGTTTATGTAATCATGGTTTCACCATAGATCCTCCACAGATTCATGGTAATCTAATCACAGTGCCACAATAGTTCCTCCAGAGATTCATAGTAATGTAATCACAGAACCACCATAGTTCCTCCACAGATTCATGGTAATGTAATCACGATGCCACCATAGTTCCTCTACAGATTCATGGTAAGTTAATCACGGCGCCAACATAGATTGACCAAAAACTCATGGTAATGTAATCACAGTGCCACCATAGTTCCTCCACAGATTCATGGTAATGTAAACACAGTGCCACCATAGTTCCATCACAGATTCACGGTAATGTAATGATGTTGCCACCATAGTTCCATCACAGATTCATAGAAATGCAATCACGGTGCCACCATTGTTCCACCACTGATTCATGGTAGCGTCATCAAGGTGCCACAATAGTTCCTCCATAGATTAATGGTAATGTAATCACGATGCCACCATAGTTCCACCACAGATTCATGGCAATGTAATCAGGGTGCCACCATAGTTCCACTACAGATTCATGGTAATGTAATCATGATGC
>NW_013773182.1:0-752 GCF_000517525.1 Limulus polyphemus
GGAATAAATCAGCGACAAATTTCGCAGAATTTGGGAATCCCGCTGTCGACAGTCAACAGAATCATCGTGCAGTTCAGGAAACACGGCAAGGAAACAATTGAGCAGCGTCCGGGTCAACCTGGTCCATCGAAGAGGACAAAAAGGGGTGTCAAGAGGAGCATCAAAATGGATCCCAGATTAATGACTGCAGAAGTGGCCAAAGTTGGTGGGATGAGCCTGAAATCTGTTCAACGGATTCTCCACAGATTGGGTTATTGTTGCAGAGCAGCTAAACGGAAGCTCTTATTAAGACCTGCCAACATTGTCAGATGAATCAAGATTTGCTCAATTTTCGGACAGTGGAAGGATATGGGTCTGGAGAATGCCTCACCAAGAGTTTTGGCTCAACAGGTTGCAGCCAACTGTGAATCATGGTGGTTTCAGCATGATGATTTGGGGAGCTGTTCGGGTTGGTGGGAGATCGAGCTTAGTGGAGTGCACTGGCAACATAAATTTTGCGAAATATTGAGGAAGAACTCTTGCCACTTTATTCCTCGGGTTTCGTGGACAAGAACACAACATTGTTCCAGGAAGATGGAGCACCGTGTCACACTGCTAGAAACACCCAAAAGTGGTAGGAAGAAAATGGTATCCAGAAGTTGCCCTGGCTGAGCCAATCTCCTGACATGAACCCCCATCAAAAACCTCTGGGCCATACTCGACCGGCAAGTCAAGAAACAACCAAAAAACCAACTTCGAAGAGCGATCTACTC
>NW_013773183.1:0-752 GCF_000517525.1 Limulus polyphemus
TTACAATATCAAACACCTCAATCATACCCCCCCCCCCCTAATCTTCTTTTTTCAAGAGAAAACAATATGAGAGATTTGAGCCTATCCTAGTATGAAAACCCTTCCATCCCAGGCACCATTCTAGTAATGTTTCTCTGAATCCTTTCCAACAACTCAATGTCTTTCCTAAGGTAAGACTGAACACAATATTCCAAATGTGGCCTAACCAGTGACCTGTACAATGAAATTATAACCTCTTTGACTTATATTCAATATTTCTGTAATACAACCTAAAATCCTATTTGCCCTACCACTAGCAACAGCACACTGCTTGGATGGCTTTAGAGACTGATCGACTATTACACCAATATCTCTTTCCTTCATGACACTGTTAAGGTTATTCCCTTCCATATTATACTTATAATTCAAATGATGATAACCCACATGCATTATCTTGCATTTATTATAATTAAAATCCATCTGCCATTTATTTGTCCAACTCACTAAATGATCTAAATCCTTTTGTAAATCAGCAGCATCCTCTTCACAGCTAGCATCACCCAATACTTTAACATCATTTGCAAATTTAAGTAATCTATTGACTATTCCTTCATCTATGTTATTTATGTAAATTAAAAAGACCAAAGGTCCTAAGAGTGAGCCCTGAGGTACCCACTTGTGACATTAATCCAGTTTGACTGAACTCCATTTGTAACAGCCCTCAGCTTTCTTCGATCCAGCCACTCTTCTATCCAATTTACTAACTTATTCTC
>NW_013773184.1:0-878 GCF_000517525.1 Limulus polyphemus
CTTTCTTGGTTAAACCAGTTTGTTCTTTCTTTTAGCACTCAGGAATTTCACAATCAGTACGTTTCTAAACTTAACTACTTTTATGATATACGCTATAAATCACAGCGATTCACAATCTCGATAACTTCACACACTAGCTCGAAACAGAATCATAAATTACCCGGAACTCTCTTCATTCAAATCCCGCAGGCTTTCTCTGCTAGGCTTTTATACTAAAAAAGAGGGCATCCTGAACAAACTCGGTCTTCCCCGATAATTCATGATCATTAGAGAAATGCATCACGTGTTTCCAGTGTCACATGACTTCCGCTGTTGTAACACTTCCCCTTCCTTAGTATTGTTCGTCCTGAACAATAGCCACTTACATTAAACCAATAGATAATTAACAATAACTTAATTAAATGTACAGAATTTACAAACACAAAATTAAAGTACAACCAAGTCTTAATTTTACAGGACATATCTTCTTCCATACTGGTCTCCATCTCATTGGCTTTTGCTTCACGTGGGGTTCATCTGCTCCATCAGGAAATGTCCCATTATCGGTAGCAGTCATATCAGTGGTAGTAACTTCATTAACGGCTTCACTGTTTTACTTCTCAAAACCGGGTAGAGTTTCCTCTTCAACAGTGGCTTTTTTCAGGTGACACATCTTTAGCAGAGTCATTTGTTCTGTTGTTAATTTTGTTCCAACTGAAATGTCCTGGACCGTGATAACACCAAAGCCTGTTGGCATGCACCACCTTCAGCTTACTTTTATCCGGAAAGTCACGTCTGAGAGACAATCCACTATGTCGTATGGGCCTTCCCATGGAGAAGACAACTTAGGAGACTTCCCTTTGGTCTTCCTGGGATTATACAACTACACCTTGTCTCCT
>NW_013773185.1:0-1020 GCF_000517525.1 Limulus polyphemus
AAAAGGTAGGTATTACTTACATATAAACGATATATAACATATAAACGTTTTATATAAGCCATCGAAATACATACTGTTTTTGGTACATTTCCTGTATATTTATGTCTAATAGATTTGCTTTATTTACACCATCATATGAGTAAACATTTAAATATTCCCTAATGTTTAAGTATATGTGACACTTTAGAAGTCTTGATTTGTATATTGAAGGTCAGTTTTTAAATTGTAAGTAAAGTGCACGGCTGATTTAGTTTTCAAATGTTTTGTATAATTTCTAAAATAAAGAAAACTTTGATTACTTATGTAAAGTGAATATTAATTAGAGTTTATTATTATAAAATTATTATAGTAACCGATGTTTTATGTTACAAACACTGAATTGTTACCAAAACTTTAATCACTTGGTTTATGAACTAACTACTTAGTATTGCGAATATACATATGATTTTCTCTGTCACTGACCTCATATCTAAAGCTTAACTTTTCGAACTTTACACTACATTGCAACGCAGCGCAAATCACATGGTCAAGTCAGAACTGCCCGTTTATCATTCTTGAAAGAGCCATGCTTAGTAATCTTGATGTGTTCAAGAAAGCTTTCTTCTTGCGTGTTAAACAGACATGTACCATCAACCACTTGTTTGTGTGTGATACTGTCTTAGACAGATCTTGTATTTTAAATAGTAACATAGGGTTATGCGTTATTTGTGAAACATCGAAAGAAGTTACAGATGGATAAGTAGCAAGTCAGTCATTCATTATTTTTATTACAGATAATGATTAAATATAGATGTTGATAACTTGTTAAAATCCTACGGACACGGACAGTAGTTTAAATAATGGTTTTGACATGTAGATAATTTCGTGTAACATGATTTTCCAAGACGGCTGACTAGATTGACATCGGTATTTGGATATTGTCTGATAGATGGGATATCCCCAACGTATTTGGGTGCTATTACTATAGACATTATCCGTTATGACAATAAGTTGACAACCAAGACCGATAACGGTATTGCG
>NW_013773186.1:0-752 GCF_000517525.1 Limulus polyphemus
ATACCCTGACTCTATACAAGGTTGGTCAATTTGACCGACTTCATAAACACCAAAAAAATAATTGAAATAAGTCTCTATTACCCTTTTCTTCTTTCTAGAACAACTTCAAATTGTGAAATGAAACTACATTCATTTACATTAAGTTGTTTTATACTCATAACAGTATACATCTATATATAATTAAATTTTATTGTTTTATTGCCCTTTGAACAATGTCTAACTACTATTCGCGCAATTATAAGTTGTAAATCACTTTGGAACATGCAGCTCACATTATGCAAACAAATTATGTTACCCATGAGCTGCTCGCGTGCTTGCCTCATTTATTATATATAAATTTGTTTTACCTAATCTAACCTTAACTAACCTAAAGAGATCCCTATTTTTACATTTTAGTTACTTTTATAATAATAAATAAAGAATAAACATGAAAAACAAGAAATAAAGTTCTTACCCGAGTATTCTTTTTTTTTTGCTGTCGACTGTCGATAACACTTAACCCGACTTTTTTTATACTAATGGTAGTAATGCACAAAATAACTATAATTTGATTAAATAATGCACCAAAGAACATAGAATAATAATGTGTGAAAAGCATACAATTTCCTATGTGACAAGAGCCCTTACAAATTCACCCAAGCTAGTCATTATCTTTCCTATGGAAAAGAAGCTTGTACTAAGAGAGAAATTCACAATTCTCTCTTTAGAACACAGTGTAATATAATATGTTGTTTGTTGGTTAAAACATTAGC
>NW_013773187.1:0-754 GCF_000517525.1 Limulus polyphemus
ACCATTTCAAGCAGCAACTGAGTACAAAGGTTGTAACTAGAAGAGATAAATGTTTGCCTTACTTGTTATTTACTGTTCTATGTTTTAAGAAAAATAAGTTTAATAACTTATTTCAAAATAGCAATAATCTATACACATATATAATGTATAATAATTGAAATGTGACTGTATTTTACAAAATACTAGTTTACTAAAACACAGCCAAGACAAGTTACTTTGTACAGACCAAAGGTCAGTTTTATGTTATTTGATACGGTAACATGAGTGCATGTGAGTCGTGTCATTATAACTTCTGTATTGTTAACCAGGCACGGTTAAAAGGTGAATAAAGTAAAAAAATAATAAATAAATATATATAAATGTATAATGTTATGAAATTTAAGCTATTTAGTCTGAACATTTATTTTTTCGTGTTATAATTTGTGTTCATTCTAGAATGAAAGAGGCATAATTTATATTTATTTCCTAATTGTTTTGGCGGTTGAAAAATAGGTCAAATCTACCGAACCTGTATAGATATTAATTATTGAAAATAACAGATGAAATATAAAGTTTTTTCTTAAGAAATGTTTGATAATTATCTGGACATTATAAAGATTTCGCATGAGAAATTTGAAAATTTTCTGATGCATAAAAGTATTTCTAATCTTAAAATGAAAATTACTTTACATGATAGATGTGCAACATGTGAAAAAGAAAAAAAAAAGCATGAGAAAAACATTGCTTTACAAACCTTAAGACTTAATAAAAAAAA
>NW_013773188.1:0-754 GCF_000517525.1 Limulus polyphemus
GAAATCACTTGGTTTTGAAGCAAAAATATGTCGATGTCCTCTTTAACTCCCTCCATATTTGCATACGTTTTCACATTAAGATGGTGTTGCAGCGCACGAAAAAGATGGTGCCATATCTGGAGAATATGGTGGGTGGGGGAGAACTTCCCGACCCAACTCCATAATCTTGTGCTGCGTCAAACATGCCAGATGTGGACGTGCATTGTCATGGAGAAGAGGAACATCTTTCTGATTGACGAGTGAAGGGCGTTTCTGATGAAGGGCTTGATTTAAACGTTCCAGTTGCTGACTATAGATCTCTGCATTGACAGTTCGCTGTGGACTGAGGAGTTCGAAATGAATTACTTCTTTGATGTCCCACCAAATGTAAAGCATCACTTTCTGCGGATGGAGTCCAGGTTTTGGGGCCAGAATTGGTTTTTGTTTAGGACTGCGCCATTGTTTTTGGCGTTTAATATTCGCATAGAAAATCTATTTTTCACCACTGGTGACAATTCTGTCCAAAAATGGTTCACGCGCATTACGCACCAGAAGAGACAAAACAATGTTCACATGTTGGAAACGATGATCATCGGAGAATTCGGGAGACACCCAAACACATTCTTTATGGAGTTTTTCCTATATTCCTTAGATGTTTACGAATTGTTTCATGAGAGACATGTAATTTCAGAACCATTTCACGAGTGTGTTGCCTTGGGTTAGACTCAACAATTGTCTTCAGTGGGTAAAGTCACCTGAACGAAATTTGCTGAAA
>NW_013773189.1:0-752 GCF_000517525.1 Limulus polyphemus
TGAAAGGAAGCATTCTACTTTCCTAAGTTCCTAACCACAAATTTATATTTAAATTATGCAATTACAGTTGCAACTCAGGACTAGTTAGGCACATCTGGATCTGGTTTCACTCTAACTGCCATTATTTACACCACGCATACTTATGTTAATTAATGTGACACAATAGTAAGAAAAGCAATGCAGATGAGTGTATATGCTGGTAAATCATGCTTATGAGCACCATATAAATTACTGGCAGATGCTAAATCACATTAAAAACTCGATAGGTCTAACTACACGAACATTACAGGAGACAAGTCTGAAATTGCTCGAATGAAATTACATACACTGTGGAGAAGGGTGTAATCATAACATAATATAAGACTAGAGGCTCAAAGGCTATACTTAATATTAAAGGTTTTGATAGAATGAGAAAACTTAAATATAGGCTAACTAATTAGTGTTGCTAGATTACAGTTCCTAAATTAAGTCGCTAGTACATATAGATCTAACATTAATGTAGACCTGTTATTTCCATATTTTTAGTCTTAGGTTTGGATCTAGATGTAATAATAATGACAGAAAGTTAGCTTTATACATCTAATCTAGACTTTAGATTTGGGTGCATAGATTGAAAGCACCTTGTATTGAATCTACCCAGATCTGGATATAACACTGCCTCATCAATTCTAGATTTAGATTTATTACGCCTAACTTTTAGAACAAATGTTACATCTAGATCTATTAACTTAATCATTAGATCTGTCCCAGTG
>NW_013773190.1:0-755 GCF_000517525.1 Limulus polyphemus
TTGACTAGCTGCCTTCCCTCTAGTTTATAGTGAGAGCTGTTGACTAGCTGCCTTCCCTCTAGTTTATAGTGAGTGCTGTTGACTAGCTGCCTTCCCTCTAGTTTATGAGTTCAAAATTAAGGACGGCTAGCACAGATAGCCGTCGAGTATCTTGCGAAACAAACAAGGAGACTCCTTTCCAAGTGTTTTATAGCCAAGACTGTCAAGTTTGCTATTTCACTGTCACATAACATATAACACAGTAATCAGTTTCATGATACGCAACTTAAGATTTTATAGCATATATATATTTAATTCGTAACTCGTACTTATAATTTTTACCAACAGATTTGCCCCTTGTTCTGTTTGTTTGTTGTTAAGCTCAAAGTTACACAACGGGTTATGTGTGCCCTGCCCACCACGGGTATCGAAACCCGATTTTTAACATTATAAGCTTTCAGACTTGCCGTTGAGCCCCGTCGAAGGACACTTGTTCAGTTGCCAGACTGTTTTACTGATGTTACTTGTAACAGTCATGCGAGGCTCTCAAAGAAAGCTCCATCCAGCAAAGGAACAAAAATCCCACAAAAAATGTTTGTTTGTTTTTTGAATTTCGCGCAAAGTTACACGAGGGCTATCTGCGCTAACCATCCCAAAGTTTAGCAGTGTAAGACAAGAGGGAAGGCAGCTAGTCATCACCCCCACCCCAACTCTTCGGCTACTTTTTTTACCAACGAATAGTGGGATTGACCGTCACATTATAATGCCCCACGGCT
>NW_013773191.1:0-754 GCF_000517525.1 Limulus polyphemus
GGTACAGTTTTTAGAGTATTTACTGCACCAGGGATAGGGTAAAGTATGTAGAGTATTTACTGCACCAGGAATGGGGTACAGTATGTAGAGTATTTACTGCACCAGGGACAGGTACAATATGTAGAATAGTTACTACACCAGGGATAAGGTACACTATGTAGAGTATTTACTACTCGAAGGAGAGAGTACGCTATGCAGAGTATTTACTGCACCAGGGATAAGGTACTGTATGTAGAGTATTTACTACACCAGAGATATAGTACACTATGGAGAGTATTTACTGCACCAGGGATAGGGTACTCTATGTACAGTATTTACTGCACCAAAGATAGGGTACACTATGTAGAGTATTTACTGCACCAGGGATAGGATACTGTATGTAGAGTATTTACTTAACCAGGGATTGGGTACAGTATTTATTACACCAGGGATAAGGTACGCTATGTAGAGTATTTACTGCACCAGGGAAAGGGTACACTATGTAGAGTATTACCATACCAGGAATATAGTACACTATGTAGAGTATTTACGACACCAGGGAAAGGTACAATATGTAGAGTAGTTACAACACCAGGTATAGGGTACACTATGTAGAGTATTTACTGCACCAAGGATAGGGTACACTATGTAGAGTATTTACTAAACAAGGAATAGGGTACAGTATGTAGAATATTTACTACTACAAGGGTAGAGTACGCTATGTAGAGTATTTACTGCATCAGGGATAAGTACTGTATGTATAGTATTTATTCTT
>NW_013773192.1:0-754 GCF_000517525.1 Limulus polyphemus
ATACATCTTACCTTTACTGTCTCGTGTAGAATCTTGATAGTCACTACTTACTATGTCAGTTGAAATACATCTACTAAACATACATCTTACCTTTACTATCTCGTGTATAATCTTGATAGTCACTACATACTATGTCAGTTGAAATACATCTACTAAACATACATCTTACCTTTACTATCTCGTGTATAATCTTGATAGTCACTACGTACTATGTCAGTTGAAATGCATGTACTAAACACACTTCTTACCTTTACTGTCTTGTGTATAATCTTGATAGTCACTACGTACTATGTCAGTTGAAATACATGTACTAAACATACATCTTACCTTTACTATCTCGTGTATAATCTTGATAGTCACTACATACTATGTCAGTTGAAATGCATGTACTAAACACACTTCCTACCTTTACTGTCTTGTGTATAATCTTGATAGTCACTACGTACTATGTCAGTTGAAATACATGTACTAAACATACATCTTACCTTTACTATCTCGTGTATAATCTTGATAGTCACTACGTACTATGTCAGTTGAAATACATGTACTAAACACACTTCTGACCTTTACTGTCTTGTGTATAATCTTGATAGTCACTACGTGTTTAGAGCCGGCATGGCCAGGTGGTTAGGGCGCTCAACTAGCAATCTGAGGTCACAGGTTCGAATTACTGTCACACCAAACATGTTTGCCATTTCAGCCATGGGGCATTATAATGTGACAGTCAATCCCACTATTCATTGGTAAAAGAGTA
>NW_013773193.1:0-1140 GCF_000517525.1 Limulus polyphemus
GACAAGTTAGATGCCGAGATCAGGACACGAGAACAAGTTAGACGCCAAGATCAGGACAAAAGGACAAGTCAGATGCCAAGATCACGACAAGAGGGAAAGTTAGATGCCAAGATCAGGACAAGAGGACAAGTTAGATGCCAAGATCAGGACAAGAGGACAAGTTAGATGCCAAGATCTGGACAAGTTAGATGCCGAGATCAGGACAAGAGGACAAGTTAGATGCCAAGATCACGACAAGAGGGAAAGTTAGATGCCAAGATCAGGACAAGAGGACAAGTTAGATGCCAAGATCAGGACAAGAGGACAAGTTAGATGCCAAGATCACGACAAGAGGACAAGTTAGATGCCAAGATCTGGACAAGTTAGATGCCGAGATCAGGACAAGAGGACAAGTTAGATGCCAAGATCACGACAAGAGGACATTTTTTAACTGTAGAGTAATTCATTTCCAAACGGAAATAGGCGACACCTATTGGTTATTTTTAGAACTACATTAAATTATATTTACGATGGTCTGTATTCTTTTATGATGAGATTCTGATAGGTAACATCTTCCGGAGGTTCAATGTTCTATTGATGATGAGATTCTGATAGGTAACTTCAGATGCATGAGCCTATATGAGTGCCCCCAGTGGCACAGCGGTATGTCTGCGGAGTTACAACGCTAGAAACCAGGTTTCGTTACCCGTGGTGGCCAGAGAACAGAGAGCCCATTGTGTAGCTTTATGCATAACTACAAACAAACAAAAATGTATAAAATAGGGGGGAATTATTAGTCGTGTATGAGTGTCTTAGGAATTAAGTCGTGATTTAATGCACTACAACGGGAATACTGGACTGATTTTATTATTATATAGTATTATATATTTTATGTGAAGGTTGTATATTGAACTTAGTTTTATATATATACTAACACTTGTTTTGCGATAAACTGTTTGGTCTAAGATAATATTAGTCTTAACAAAACACTATTGAAATAAATAATCACCTTGAATACCAGCAGTAAAATCGTTTTTTTTTTCCCTCTTATGGTACCTTTTTCACAAAGTCCAATTTTTTTCCTAGCCCTAAAATAACACAATTTTTCGATTAAAGACTAACTTAACCCTCAGATCTTGGTTTGTTTGTTAAGCACAAAGC
>NW_013773194.1:0-751 GCF_000517525.1 Limulus polyphemus
GTATCTTAGTCTAAGTAAAGGTATCTTTACACAGGTATCTTAGTCTAAGTAAAGGTATCTGTCTTTACAGAGGTATCTTAGTCTAAGGAACAGTATATATCTTTACAGAGGTATCTTAGTCTAAGGAAGGTATCTTTACAGATGTATCTTTACAGAGGTATATTAGTCTAAGGAAAGGTATCTTTACAGAGGTATCTTAGTCTAAGTAAAGGTATCTGTCTTTACACAGGTATCTTAGTCTAAGGAAAGGTATCTTTACAGAGGTATCTTAGTCTAAGGAACAGTATATATCTTTACAGAGGTATCTTAGTCTAAGGAAAGGTACCTTTACAGAGGTGTCTTAGTCTAAGGAAGGTATCCTTACAGAGTTATCTTAGTCTAAGGAAAGGTATATATCTTTACAGAGGTGTCTTAGTCTAAGGAAAGGTATCTTTACAGAGGTATCTTAGTCTAAGGAAGGTATCTTTACAGAGGTGTCTTAGTCTAAGAAAGGTATCTTTACAGAGGTGTTTTAGTCTAAGGAAGGTATCTTTACAGAGGTGTCTTAGTCTAAGGAAAGGTATCTTTACAGAGGTGTCTTAGTCTAAGGAACAGTATATATCTTCACAGAGGTGTCTTAGTCTAAGGAACAGTATATATCTTCACAGAGGTGTCTCAGTCTAAGGAAGGTATCTTTAGAGAGGTGTCTTAGTCTAAGGAAAGGTATATATCTTTACAGAGGTATCTTAGTCTAAGGAAAAGTATATATCTT
>NW_013773195.1:0-747 GCF_000517525.1 Limulus polyphemus
AAAGATCTGTAACATAAACATTTAGTTTTTACTGACCTTACATTTATATGTATATGATGCATCTTAGAAAAGCGTTTATAACAGCAGTACTGTTATTTAACTTGCATGTAACATTTAAGGATTGTGTTAAAGGTATTGAAACTGACCCAGTAGCACAAGCGCTTTTGAAGAGTGGACATCAGCATTCATCAGGAGCAGAAACGCTTAACTCTAGCTAGTATAGGCTTAACAGAAAAGGCATTATTAAATTAGTATAGGTTCTAACGCACTAACGTGACTCATATTCTGATCATATTCTGAAACTTGCAGATACGTGGGTTCAACCGTTCACCTGTACTGTTTGAAAATATAATTCATTTTATTTCACGCTAATGCTCTTACCTCTTGAAATTTCAACAAGTTCCTTTCATTACGTTTCAGGATATTTAGAACTTACATAGCAATTTTGCATAGTTACTACTTTGAAAGTTTAATTTACTTATTGGATTGTGACATGCACACACAGTGAAGTAAGTTTTCTGTTGCATATTCTAACTCATCAAACAAATTCACTACTTTTACAAAAGCCACAGTACCAAAGATGTTTTTGATTATTCAAGGCAAACAACAATTCAGTCAACGAGTAATCGAGCAAACAGAAGAACTCAATAAAAAGAAACCAATAAAAGGTCTGGTTTAAATACATATCGACGGTGATTTTAACAGGTTATTGTTTTTGTTTTTTGGAATTTCGCGCAAACCTATACG
>NW_013773196.1:0-754 GCF_000517525.1 Limulus polyphemus
CTTAACTTTTTTCCAGGTGTATATTTTAATATACAACCAATAATACAATTTACAATAACAGTTATTACAAACAGTGATTTGTATACAAAAGTTTTACAGACTTACAGGAATACAAAGTCTTCTTTCTTGTCTGGAACTTCCTTGATATCTTATTGAGGGTTGACGATGAGCGAGTTAATTTCGATTTGAGGCAAGTACAATTCACTTAACAGGGAGCTAGCTAGCTCTGTAGTTCTCGCTGATCACACGCTGATTACAGGTCTAGTTTCTATTACCGCTGAAGTTATATAATATCTTCGTAAAAGTATTAATGTCCGATGTGAATCCACTGAAGTTAAATATTTTGTAATGTTCGAAATTTATAAATGTTCCTGGTCAAATATCTGAAGTGTCCCGATTAATAAGCATTAACCACAGTTATAGCTAGCGAAATTTATAGCACATCAATTACAGCAATCCAATAATATATACTGTTTTTTTAGAGCATCAATATCAATTCTAACATGTCGGCCCCTGCCATCACAGTTTTTAAGGCTAAAGTCACATGAAAGAAATTTACTGAACCATCGTTGATACTTACGAACATTCAAAACATTTCCATAAAGTTCGTTGTGGCTACAGAGACGTTGTTTCCCTTCTTGTATTCAAACTACATGCCGAATGTGTGTGTCTGTGTGTGCCATTACTATAAGGGATTAGAGTATACTAAAGTTTACACATTATATAGGCTACACTAACTTGACATTTAGGCGGT
>NW_013773197.1:0-1768 GCF_000517525.1 Limulus polyphemus
TTTACAGTTGTATAGTTCACCTTAAACTGTTGATGTCACTAGTTTAAAGTTGTAGAGCTCACCTTAAAGTATTGATGTCACTAGTTTACAGTTGTACAGTTCACCTTAAAGTGTTGATGTCACTAGTTTACAGTTGTACAATTCACCTTAAAGTGTTGATGTCACTAGTTTACAGTAGTACAGTTCACCTTAAAGTGTTGATGTCACTAGTTTACAGTTGTACAGTTCACTTTAAACTGTTGATGTCATCATTAACAACATTTAATTAAGTTCTTTCTACAGACATCAAGAGAATAATTCGAACATGTTTTTGATCCCATATTATCAGACATACCTCTCTGTCAAAATTTAAAGCCTCCTGTTCTGTGTATCCCAAGCTTCGCATTCGTTTCAAGTACGTTGTCGTTATTGGAAGGTTGTAATCTATGTCTGTTGTTGGCTGGGCGGCGCTGTTGTCGCCGCGAGTTGATTCAGGAGATGTGTTTCCACTACTTGCACCACACTCTTTGTTACCATGGTAGCCACTTTTCTTCCCATCGCCCACATGCATTCGTTTTTGACAGTCGGCGCAGGACATCAGAAAGTGTGTTACTGCCTCGCGCGGCAAGAAAGCATAAGATTCAGAAATCTATAAGAAAGTCAATGAAGGTGATATTTAACAACAGGAATGTAAAGATAATACGTAAAGTAGTAAAGTGATTATAGGTAATTAAATTTCCCAGTTCAGGAAGACTACAGTATGGAAGTGATAATCTCTAGTTACAGGAACGTCCATGAGAGGGCGGTAATTTTAAAATTAACAAATGTTGAACACGATTTGTTCTCTGGTGGCGATTGCCAACACAATTAACGCGTGTCGTTATACGCTGGTTCAAAGACTGTTTTTACGTAAATTATTTTAAGGAAAATGTATTTGTCTAAGGCTTCGCTAACTACGATATTTACATCATTCAAGATACGGGAGGATTACGTCATAAAGTAACTTGACGTGAGACAGAAACATTAATAAAACATCCAACGAGAAAAGTAGCAGATAGAGACAGATCATTTGATCCATATCTACATAGAGAAAATAAAGATCAATCCAGATATGTGATGGATAGGTGAGCAAACACAGATGTGCAAGAAGAAGTGTACTTATGAATATGCAGGTAGACACAGGCAAACATATAGAACTGTATTAATGATAGGCAGGTAGACACAAACATATAGAACTGTACAGATGGATAGGTAGGAAAACACAGGTGTATAAATAGAACTGTACAGAGAAATAGGCAATTAGAATCATGTCGACAAATAGAAGTGTACAGGTGTATAGGTTGGCAGACACAGGTATACAAGAAAAATTGTACAGATGGATAGGCAGGCAGACACGGGTGAACAAATAGAACTGTACAGATGGATAGGCAGGCAGACACGGGATACAAGAAAAATTGTACAGATGGATAGGCAGGCAGACACGGGTGAACAAATAGAACTGTACAGATGGATAGGCAGGCAGACACGGGTGAACAAATAGAACTGTTCAGATGGATATAGGCAGATACAGGTTAACACATAGAACTTTACCGATGGGTAGGCAGGCAGTCGCAGGTGAAATTATCGAACACCTACTTGATTAAAGTTCTACTTACTGTTTCACCTGTGACTGCCTGCCTACCAATCCCAGTAGGTGTTCGATAATAATGTAAGTAGAACTTTACAGATGGGTAGGCAGGCAGTCACAGGTGAACTAGAAGGTGTTCCATAATAAAGTATGTAAGTAGAA
>NW_013773198.1:0-753 GCF_000517525.1 Limulus polyphemus
AGTATAAGTTATGATATCAAATACAGAGAAGGAAAATCTCATGGAAATGCTGACGGACTGAGCTGAAGACCCTACAAAAATGACTGCAGACATTGCTGCAAAAGAGAGGTTGAACTAACCACGTGTCATCAAGCTGAAGTCAAAGTAACAGAAGGAGTTGATGATGGTGAAGTGGAACCAAGTATAGATATTAAAGCAGAACAGAAGAAAGACCAAGATTTGAAGCCAATAATTGATTTTCTACAAGCAAGTGTTTTGTGCCCTGCTTGGGAGAAGGTGTCTAGCTTAAGCCCTGTAACAAAGAACTATTGTGCACAATGGGACCAGTTCAAGTTTGAAGATGGTATTCTTGTACGTAGATGGAAAAGTGATGACCTGGCAAACAGTTATACTGAGAAAGTTACAGGAAGTTGTGCTGCATCAATCCCATGATATTTTAACAGGAGGACATCTTGGAATTAAGAAGACATTGAGTCACCTCTGGCAGAGATTTTACTAAAAAGGTAGGAAGCATGATGTGGAAGAATGGTGCAGGACCTGCAGTGCATGATGTGTGAAAAGGGGACCAAAGCATAAGGGACATGCCCCAATGAAGTTATATCAATTTGGTGCACCGATGGAAAGAGTAGCCGTTGATATTGCTGGTGATTGCTGCAGATCTCGTGCTGGAAACAGGTACATTTGTGTGGTGATGGATTATTTCACCAAGTGGCCAGAGGCATATGCAATACCAAATCTGGAAGCTACATCTGT
>NW_013773199.1:0-1119 GCF_000517525.1 Limulus polyphemus
CAATATTAAGGAGGGGGCAGTGTTGCGTCATCGAGATCACGTGACAATTCTCACGCTCTCTTGTTTCTAGAACTATCCCGTATCTTGGCGAATGGTCTAGTAATTACTAGAAATAGGGTACGCTGGTATATAAAAGAGGGGAATGTAATGTAAGGTGTGTATAGATAGTGAGTAATTGAACTGCAGTCACACAGTATTCTTGAAGTTAACTTTCGTTCGTTACAGTGTTGTTTTAGCGCGAGTATTGAGATTAAGTGTATCACAGAGTTATATTCGGAAAGAATAAACCAGTTTTATTAAGTAAAGACTTGTGTCGTTAAAGTTTCGTTGGAACAAAGTTACGGAAAGTTAATTAACAAACGGAGACGTAACAATATGATCACCAAGAAATTATTGTCGCTTCTTCTTAAATGAAAAAAATCCTAACAACTTATATATCAAAACAAAACAATTATTAAATGAAATAGTTTCCATCCTTAACTATGATGCTTTTATATCTTACAATAAGGTTGTTAATGCCCAGATTAAAGAAATCACTGGCTTTGAAGCAAAACAAAAAAAAAAAAACGTGTCGATGTCCTCTTTTAACCCTTTCCAAACGTGCCACATGTGGACATGCATTGTCGAGGAGAAGAAGAATACCTTTTGACTGACGAGTGAAAGGCGTTTCTGATGAAGGGCTTGATTTAAAAGTTCCAGTTGCTGACTAGAGATCTCTGCATTAATAATTCGCTGTAGATTGGGGAGTTCCTTTGCCCATACGCAGAAAGTGATGTTTTGCATTTTGTGGGACATCCGACCCAAAAACGTAGAAAAGTGGTATTTGTCTAGGACTGAGCCATTGTTTTTGGCGTTTCCGGCGATGAAAAATGGATTTTGGCAATTCTGTCCAAAAATGGTTCACGCGCATTACGCGCCAGAAGAGACGAAGCAACGATCACACGCGGAAACGATTATCATCGGAGAGTTCGTGAGGTACCCAAACACCTTCTTTATGGAGTTTTCCAATATTCCTTAGATGTTTACGCATTCTTTCATCAGGGACATGCAATTCAGGGCCATTTCACGAGTGTATTGCCTTGAGTTAGACTCAACAAGCGTCTTCAGAACATCAATATC
>NW_013773200.1:0-754 GCF_000517525.1 Limulus polyphemus
AAGTCTTATTTCTAGTCTGGAACTTCTTCGATATCTTATAGATGGTTCACGATGAGCGAGTTAATTACGAGTTGATGTCGGTACGACTCGCTTAACGGGAAGCTAGCTTGCTTTGTTCTCCGTTATTTACCAGCCACACACGCCAATATTTTCCTACCGGTGACGTTAGGTAATGTTTTCATAAAAATACTAATATCCGATGACAATTCACTGAAGTTAAACAATTTGTAATGTTCGAACTTTGTAAAGGTTCCTGGTCAAATATCTGAAGTTTTCCGATTGGTAAGCATTATAGCAATCACAGTTATAGCTTCCAAAGTTTATAGAACACTGACCATAGCGAACTAATAATAGATACTCTTTTTCTGGCGCGTCGCGATGGTTATATTTATTGGCATGTTGAGGCTTTCTAGAAATTTCAGATTACGTAACAATACAAATTTAAGCATTTACGTACATACATACATATGTTGTTGATTCTTACTCTCGAGAATCTTCTACAACTTTTGAGAATAGGCGGGAATTTTGCAATACATGTTTATCAGTATAAGCTATGCATGCTCTTAGATATAAACTTAATCTCAACAAAATAATTAATCTAATTAAAATAGATATATATATAATAATAAATTCGTTAAAATAGGCATAACGTTTCTTTCAAAAAATAATATATCAAGATCAATAGGCCCGGCATGGCCAGGTGGATAAGGCGCTCGACTCACAATCTGAGCGTCGCGGGTTCGAATCCGCATCT
>NW_013773201.1:0-1350 GCF_000517525.1 Limulus polyphemus
AGCATTTGACTTCGAATCCTATGTTAAGTCCAGCAAAGAGGTACCAAGGCTAGTACAGTCATCAGGATTCAAGGCCAGAAAAGGGCAGCTTACAGAGAGCTTTGAGGGACTTTGATGGCACTGTAACAAACCTGGGCACAAGAGAACTCAATGCTGGCAACTTCAACACAGGGAAGATGCCACAGCAACTACTCTGAAAGGTTGTTGGAACTGTGGCGAGCAAGAACATATGAGGAGCCAGTGTAAGAAGAATACTACCAATAAGTCAGCCTTGGGGAAACCAGTAGTGGTTGGTGTTGAGGGACGCCCACCAACTCCCATCGTGAAAGTCCCAACAGCTAGGTGTAAAATGCCAAGTACACATAGTGTCTACGTGGCAGGAAAGGTGGATGGCCAAAAGTGCAACTTTATCATAGATTCTGCATCTCAACAAACCCTTGTGAGTATCAAGGTGCTAGATCACAAAGGAATACCAGAAGCCATACAGAAGCTCTGTGGTGTGACAGGACATTATGCAAGGTTGTGGGGATCAGTGTGGGTAACTATTGAGCTCATGTGTATGAAGAACACACACAAAGCTTACTTGGCTGATATTGAAGACCAATGCATACTAGGGTTGAATTACTCGCTACTGCGGAAGTGTGTAGTTAATTTTGATAAAATGACGTTTGGGAACAACAAAGGCCAAATTCCAGTAAGTGTAAAAAAGAGAGGTTGAACTAACTAGGTGCCATCAAGCTGAAGTCAAAGTGACCGGAAGGAGTTGATGATGGTGAAGTGGAACTAGGTATAGATATTAAAGCAGAGCAGGAGAAAGACCAAGATTCGATTTTCTACAAGCAAGTGTTTTGCACCCTGCTTGGGAGAAGGTGTCTAGCTTAAGCCCTGTGACAAAGAACTATTTGGCACAATGGGACCAGTTGAAGCTTGAAGACGGTAGTCTTGTCCAGAGATGGGAGACTGCAGATAGGAAAGTGACGACTTGGCAAACGGTTATACCGAGAAAGTTACGGAAAGTTGTGCTGCGTCAATCCCATGATAGTTTAACAGGAGGACATCTCGGAGTTAAGAAGACATTGAATCACCTACGGCAGAGATTTTACTGGATAGGTATGAGGTAAGATGTGGAAGAATGGTGCCGGATCTGCAGTACATGTTGTGCTGAAAGGGGACCCAAGCATAAGGGACGTACTCCAATGAAATTATATCAAGTTGGTACACCAATGGAACAAGTATCCATTGACATTGCTGGTCCTTTGTCCCAAACTCGTGCTGGAAACAGGTACATTTGTGTGGTGATGGATTATTTCACCAAGTGGCCTGAGGCATATGCAATACCAAATCAGGAAG
>NW_013773202.1:0-806 GCF_000517525.1 Limulus polyphemus
CATTTACACACAAAACAAACACCGAAACAACATCTTACACTATTTTTTGTTATTTAACTACACTCATAGTTACTCATGTGCATAAAAAATGGGACAAATAAATACAATAATATACATAATTATATCAAAAAATTTAATAGCAAGAACAATAAAGACAAGAAAACAATAAAACATCGAAATAAACTAATTACACACACTAAATACTGTTAAATGAAACGTGGCATAAGGATACACCCTTGAGATCCACCAACTGTACTATAAAAATTAAAAACAGACAAATTATTTTTTCTTGATACTTACAAAAATAAACAAAATCTTTTTTTACTTGATCTTCTTACAACAACACCAACACACTGCATTTTCTAATCCATATATCCAGAGTAAAAAACAAACAAAAAAAAACCAACAAACAAGTACGCATCACTAAGTTAAATAGGGGTAAGGAAACAAATCGTATATACATGTAACATTACTAAATTAGAAGAAGGTAACGAAGCCAAAAACACGTAACCGTATTATTATCGTGAACTTCTGAAGGCGATCACTGAAGAGAATTGAAAGCTATCTCTTATTAAAAACTTTAACAATGCAACGTGCTGTATACCCATTTTTTGATATTTAATAGTGTGTATGTTAATTTTTATAGCTATGAGACTGTAATATAAGTTATGCTCCCTTAGATCTGTACTAGAAGTAAAATCAAGAACTAAGCGGAACTAGAACTTAGAAGGCTCGTATAGGCCTAGGATGTGAATGGTCACCTGAGGTTTAACTTAATCATTTAATGTTTAACTAGAAGCTTTATT
>NW_013773203.1:0-1318 GCF_000517525.1 Limulus polyphemus
CATAAGTAACTTCATCGAATCAGCAGACGTTTTCAAGTTTGAATGCACTTGATGGTGGATATCATCCATCCTTTCCGATAACACTTTCACAAACTCTGACACATTCTCAGGCAACTCTTCGAAAGGTGTGCGTCCCTTATGCTTGAGTCCCCTTTTAGCACTATATATACTGCATTTCCGGCACCATTCTTCCACATCTCTCCTCATACCTATCCAATAAAATCTTTGTCGTAGGTGACTCAATGTCTTCTTAATTCCGAGATGTTCTCCTGTTAAATTATCATGGGATTGACGCAGCACAACTTCCCGTAACTTCCTCGGTATAACTGTTTGCCAAGTCGTCACTTTCCCATCTGTAGTTTCCCATCTCCGGATAAGAATACCATTTTCAAGCTTCAGCTGCTCCCATTGCACCCAATAGTGCTTTGTCACGGGGCTTAGACTAGACACATTCTCCCAAGCAGGGCGCAAAACACTTGCTTTTAGGAAATCAATCATTGGCATCAAATCTTGGTCTTTCTCCTGTTTTGCCTTGATATCGATACCTGCTTCCACTTCGTCATCATCAACTTTTTCAGTCGGCTTGACTTCAGCCCGATGGCACCCAATCAGCTGAACCTCTCTTTTTAACAGTTACCGGAACTTGGCCTTTGTTTTTTCCAAACGTCATTTTATGAAAATCAATTACAAACTTCCTCGGTAGTAGATGGTCCAATCATAATATGCATTCGTCTTCCATGTCAGCCAAGTATACTTTCTGTCTGTCCTTTATGCCCATGAGCTCAATAGTCACCCACACTGGTCCCCATAATCTTGTAGAATGTCCTGTCACACCATAAAGCTTCTCTATACAATCAAGGTGCTGGATAACAAAGGAGTACCAGAAGCGCTCCAAGGGTCTGCTGAGATGCAGAATCTATGACAAAGTTGCACCTTTGGCCATCCAGCTTCCCTGTCACGTAGATACTATGTGTGCTTGCCATTTTACACTTAGCTGTTGGGACTTTCACGATGGAGGTTGGTGGGCGTCCCTTAGCACCAACCACTACTGGTTTCCCGAAGCTGACTTATTGGTGGTATTTTTCTTACACTGGTTCCTCAGATGTTCTTGCTCCCCACAGTTCCAACAGCCTTTCCTGCTGTATCATCTCCCCTGTGCTGAAGTTTCCAACACTGAGCTCTCTCGTGCCCAGGTTTGTTACAGTGCCAGCAAAGTCCCTCAAACTTCTCTGAAAGCTAACCTTTTCTGGCTTTGAATCCAGATGACTGTACCAACCTTGGTACCTCTGTGCTGGACTTAACATAGGATTCAAATTCG
>NW_013773204.1:0-754 GCF_000517525.1 Limulus polyphemus
TTTTTGACATGTATATAAACATGACAAACTAAATGTAAATAGTTCATGACATTAAATTACGTTATTACGTAATTGGTTTAAAAGTTTTTTTCCGATAAGTTATTTGATTAAGCAATTTTTATAATTTGCCAATGTATTTAAAATTTATTATGTAAGTTAATTAGAAAAGCTTCATAAAAAATAATTAAGATCATATTTGATAAAAAATATTAAGAATCTTAATAGGCAAATATAGTATTAAAAATTTGATACTAATTTAATTAAAATCTTCGTTAATTTAATTAAGTCGTTTTTTGAGTGTATAGCGATTAAAATATAGGGCTTAAATAAATATCAAAGTTTGAAAATATTAGATGCTTACCTCTGAAATTCAACACTCAAATATGCAAAATATATGACATAGTTCACTGAAGTCAGTCCCTTTTATATACGGCACTCTTCAAACCGGTTTAAACACGGTAATGCAAGTTAAAACACGATCGCTGCAGCAGGTTCGTAATCGCTTTTCTTGGAAACTTCATTGCAGGTACTTAAACAGAAAGCGCTCTGATATCCAAAGTCGCAATTTTTGAGTTTAATCCGTGTATTGAACCAGTGTTCCAGATTTAGATATAAATATATAAACACATATGTACAACTCACAAATATACGTAGAAGCACACACAATACACACACACACGTCTTCTCTATCACAAAGCTGTGTAACCACGTGCACGCTCGTCACACTACTTGTATCAACTGCCTGTAAGCATTG
>NW_013773205.1:0-753 GCF_000517525.1 Limulus polyphemus
TTTTCGGCTTCAATACGAGCTTGTTCAAGCTCAAGTTGTTTCAGTTTCTGCTGGATCTCTAGCTTATCTTTATCACTCAACCCCGATTGGCTAGTGGGTACACTAGAGTATTCCTCTAATGTTTCCACAGGCAACAAATTATCATCGACTAGTATTTCGATAATACGCTTTTTTAGTTGATTTTTTCTCATTGATCTTTTAACTTCTTATTCTAAAATTTTGGCAATTTCGAACAATTCATTTTTGTTATATTTTTCGAGTTGTTCGAGGGAGGGTGATTCAAGAAAATCTTGATAATCAGACATGATCAAATCTTGTTGGCACTGATAAATATAAATTCAATTGTGATTTGAGTTTTAATTTCAATTGAAAGACGCCCATGAGATCCCATGAAAGGTGTTGGTTGCTATAGACAGCAGGACGGTGGCCATGGAAGTTGGAACCCGCTAAGGAGTGTGTAACAACTCACCTGCCGAAGCAACTAGCCCTGAAAATGGATGGCGCTTGAGCGTCGAGCCTACACCCGGCCGCCGCAGCAAAGAGGCAGGGGGATTCAGCCGGTAGAATGGACGAGTCGCCGTACTTCCGGACTCGAGCAGGACGGGACGGTGTCTCTTAGTCTGTTTTGCCGGCGCACTTTCCCCTGTCCGTAGGACGCCGCCACTGGTTGGGTCGTCTAAAGAGTGCGGTCAGGAGGTCGGGCTACGGAAATAGGTTCCAAGTTTGTCATCGCCGGGAGTGGTAGTGGGGATA
>NW_013773206.1:0-755 GCF_000517525.1 Limulus polyphemus
ATTAAGTTTAATGTTATTTAGTAGTGACAAAATGTTAGTCCACTTCTGCGATTCAATTAATTAATCAGCGTGTTTGTTATTCCATCAATTAGTGAAAAAATTCTACAAAAAAGTGAGGACGTAGGTACCATCATTTTTGGAATTTTTTTTTTTCAAACGTTATTTGTGAAGTGTATTGTAATAAGTGTTATTGAAAAAACAAATTAATTCATAATTTTTATGTGGACTATACTTGAGATTAATTTTACCAAATAATCCCAAACACCTGCCCAACGAGAATACACGTTACAACAATACTGCATAATGTGATTACAGTATGTTCATATAAAATAGCTTCAGCAAATATTAAGGCAGTGAAAATTCCCATAACTATTAACTTTTTATGCGATAGAAAATAATTAAGAGGTAATTTTAGTTAAGGGAAATAAAAATTAGCAGTCAAAATGGTAGCTACACTTATAGCATTGATAATAATTTCACAACAAATATTCATTCATTAGTTAGCTAGACCACGTATTTTGTTTCATCCACCATTATTCCCCTTGAACAAATAACGTGTCCAGGTTATTAATGAATGAATATTTGCTGTGACATTCTTATCAATGCTATACGTGTAGCTACCACTTTAATTCTTAATTATGATTTCATTCCTTTATATCGCATTCCTTTAAACTTGCTGCTTAATCTAAATGATAACACAACAAATAAAGGCTATCTTCTCTCTGCTTGCTTCATTGACTTGCACTTAGAAACAT
>NW_013773207.1:0-1470 GCF_000517525.1 Limulus polyphemus
TAATATAACAACACAGATCATTGCTAAACCTAAAGTTTATTAGTGATTTACAGAGAATTGTTCAGTAATATTACAACACAGACAGGTTGTTAATCCTCAAGTTTATTAGTGATCTACAGAGAATTGTTCAGTAATATTACAACACAAACAAGTTGCTAATCCTCAAGTTTATTAGTTATCAAAAGAGAATTGTTTAGTAATATTATAACACGGACAAATTGCTAATCCTCACGTTTATTAGTGATCTACAGATAATTATTCTGTAATATTATTACATAAACAAATTGCTAATTCTAAAGTTTATTAGTGATCTACAGAGAAATTTTCAGTAATATTACAACCCAAACAAGTTGCAAATCCTCAAGTTTATTAATGATCTACAGAGAATTGTTCAGTAATATTACAACACAGACAAGTTGCTAATCGTCACGTTTAATAGTTATCTACAAATAATTGTTCAGTAATATTACAACACAGACAGGTTGCTAATTCTCAAGTTTATTAGTGATCTACAGAGAATTATTCAGTAATATTACAATACAAACAGGATACTAATCCTCATGTTTATTAGTGATCTACAAACAATTGTTCTGCAATATTAAAACACAAAGAAATTTCTAATCCTGAAGTTTATTAATGATCTACAGAGATTTGTTCAGTAATATTACAACACAGACAAGTTGCTAATCCTCAAGTTTATTAGTGATTTACAAATAATTGTCTAGAAATATTACAACACAGAGAAATTGCTAATCCTGAAGTTTATTAATGATCTACAGAGAATTGTTCAGTAATATTACAACACAGACAGGTAGCTAATCCTCAAGTTTATTAGTGATCTACAGATAATTTTTCTGTAATATTACAACACAGACAGGTTTCTAATCCTCAAGTTTATTATTGATCTACAGAGAATTGTTCAGTAGTATTACAATACAGAATGGTTACTAAACCTCAAGTTTATTAGTGAGCTACAGAGAATTGTATAGTAATATTACAACACGGACAAATTGCTAATCCTATAGTTTATGAGTGATTTACAGAGAATTGTTGAGTAATATTAAAACAGAAACAGGTTGCTAATCCTCAGGTTTATTATTTATCTACAGAGAATTGTTCAGTAATATTGTCTGTGTTGTAGGTTGCTAATTCTCAAGTTTATTAGTGATCTACAGAGAATTATTCAGTAATATTACAATACAAACAGGATGCTAATCCTCAAGTTTATTAGTGATCTACAAACAATTGTTCTGCAATATTAAAACACAGAGAAATTGCTAATCCTGAAGTTTATTAATGATCTACAGAGAATTGTTCAGTAATATTACAACACAGACAGGTAATCCTTAAAGTTATTAGTGATCTATAGAGAATTGTTCAGTAATATTACAACACAGACAGGTTGGTAATCCTTAAAGTTATTAGTGATCTATAGAGAATTGTTCAGTTATATTACAACATAGACAGGTT
>NW_013773208.1:0-1033 GCF_000517525.1 Limulus polyphemus
TGACGAAGAGACAAACAACGGTATCTGTAACAAATAGCTACCTTCTATGTTCTTTTGATCCTATGACTAGACAAGTTTTGGTACAATTAGAATAATACAATATAAGGATAAAGTAGAATTTACATGCTTGTGAAATCGACAAGTCTCTTATATAATCCAAGGTTCCAGTGTCCTTGAATGTGTCTCATAATAATAGACAATTACCAGTGAAAAGAAACGGTAGAATTGTAAATGAAATAATTATGTTTTAAATTTATTGTGCGAATTACATTTAAACGACGTAATAGATTAAATAGTTATGCTAAACTAACGAGATATGATAGAAATAAACCAGCTAGCTCTTATAATAGTTCTCCCTGAATTGAAATGGTCAAGGTCTGAAGGTTTACGCAACACGATCAACAGCTGGGTGTGTTGCTTTGTAATCTTCTTCAAGGGGAAACCCAATATTTCCCCAACATACAGTAGGTTCGGAATGACAACCACAAAATGTCCAGTAACATCAACAAGAATCAGCCTAGCTTCTATTCATCAAATGTTAAGTTGTTTATAAAATAGTTTTTAATTGTTGTCAACAAGAATATTGTATCCATTATTTCATTAGTAAGTTGTGTTGTCAATATGTATAGTACTTCCGTTGTTTCAATAAACAGTTGTGTTTTGACTACAAATATTGTACCCATTATTTCAATAAACAGTTCTGTTTTGATTACAAATATTGCATCCGTTATTTCATTAGTAAGTTGTGTTGTCAATATGTATAGTACTTCCGTTGTTTCAGTATACAGTCGTGTTTTGACTACAAATATTGTATCCATTATTTCATCAGTAAGTTGTGTTGTCAATATGTATAGTACATCCATTGTTTCAGTATACAGTTGTGAAATAACGGATACAATATTTGTAGTCAAAACATCAATATGTATAGTACTTCCGTTGTTTCAATAGACAGTTGTGTTTTGATTACAAATATTGTATCCATTATTTCATTAGTAAGTTGTGTTGTCAATATGTATAGTACTTCCGTTGTTTC